>NC_057799.1:411595431-411739885 GCF_018294505.1 Triticum aestivum | reverse complement strand
TCACTTCGCCAAAGCCGCCCTCCCCGCCGAGCAGATACGTCGGCGCCGTGGTTCGGCGATCCTCTCGCTCCCACAGTACGCTCTCGTAGACTGCCGTCCTCTAGCCGCGCCGCCACCTCTGGCTACGTTTTTGTGGAGGCGCACGGCGGTCAGCGCCGCCACCGCTGGCGACGTTCGTGTGGAGACGCACGTCGGTCAGCTTCTCCCACGGTACACGCATTCTAGACTGAGGCCCCGTTCATGTTGGTGTAGCGCTGAATGTTAGCTGATAGACGCTGTTAATCTCACTGTCTGCCGAAGTAGTTTACTGTCAATATGCTCAGCTTAAGAAGCTTCCTTGCCCTGTCCTGCACTCAATCTGCTTAGCTGAGATGGCATGCCAAGGCCGATTAGTTGCTAAAATATCCTGCCATATATTTATTGTGACGTAGATTGCCATGGTCTAGTAGCCAATCTGTTAGGTGAAATAGCTCTACACCGTTTTATACTCGATCTTTGTTGCTGCGATGGCCTTCGATAGTTCGATGGCTGTGTGCTCGGCCTCGTTGACTGCTGAAACAGCCTGCCATAATTTGGCACTCAAATCTGTTTGCTGAATTAGCTTTACATATATTTCGTTACTTAGATCTGCTCGTCCAAATATCTTGCCATAGCTTTAGACATCGACCTAGGTATTTTTTTTCTAGACTTCATAAAAAAGCATATATGTTTTTCCTGTAATATGTAGTAGAAGAACTAACTTGTATGTCTGACAGATGGACAGGACTTGGATAACTTCTGCTCGAAGATTCTCCGCTGCATATGTCGAGGGGGTTGAAAACTTCATGAACTTTATCAGAGCTGAGTACGGTGGTCCGAAATCATATGTGCTCTGCCCGTGTAGCAGTTGTATGAATTCAGTTACAAGACCCCAGTCAACTGTGCAAAATCATCTACACTTGTATGGGATGTCGGTCACATATACTAGGTGGGTTCATCATGGTGAAGCTATGAACGTCAATGTTATTGACTACGTGGAAGCAGCAGATCACCATCTTGATCTGCCTGATGCTCAGGTGGAAGAGGAGGAGGAGGTGGTGGTGGCGGAGCCAGTGAGTTTGACCAACATTGAAACAATGCTACGAAATGCTCGTGCATTCCGTGAACTTTCACCTGCAGAAGAAAAATGGTGGGCCCGCATGTTGGAACAATGCAACGTTGCTGTCACCCGAGGAAATAAGCTGTCAGTATTCTCAGCTATGGTCACCTTTCTTCAGGTGAAGACATCTGAGCGGATGACCAACAAATCATTCGATGCGATGTTGGCTGCTTTCCGCAAATCCTTCCCAGATGTGTCTGAGCTGCCACACACCTACAGTAAAATGAAGAATTTCCTTCGTGCAGTTGGAATTGGATATGATATGATCCATGTTTGTAAGAATAATTGTGTTTTGTTCCAGAAGGATTATGCCAACTTAAGTGAATGCCCGAAATGCAAATCATCAAGATGGAAAGATGGCGATGCTATGAAGAGGATTCCTCATAATGTTCTGAGACATTTTTCAATTACACCAAGATTGCAGAGGTTGTTTCATGATGCTGAAACAAGAGAGGATGTACTGTGGCATTCTAGGAACCAGGAGTACAGAGATCAGAATGTAATGAGCCATCCATCTCATGGTAGTGAGTGGAAAAGCTTCAATGATAAACACAAAGAGTTTGTTGCTGACCCGAGAAACATTAGACTTGGCTTAGCTTCAGATGGATTTAACCCATTTGGCCACCAGGGCGCCACATATAGCATGTGGCCAGTGCTTGTTATCCCTTACAACATGCCTCCAAATGTTTGCACCAAAGAATCAAACTACATGATGGCCTTGCTCATCCCAGGTCCAAAAATTCCTGGAAAGGATTTTGATTTGTTCATGGAGCCTCTTGTGGAGGAACTTCAACAGCTATGGAAGGGTGTTCTCACTCGAGACCTATATAGCAGCCCACCAGCTGATTTCTTTCTGCGTGCTGTTATAATTTGGTGCATCCATGATTATCCGGCTTTGGGCACTATGTCAGGGCGAACGACACATGGTTACAATGCATGTGTTCGCTGTGACAGGAATCCGCTGTCATACGCAATACTTAGCAAGATCCGTTACATTGGACACCGCCGTTTCCTTGCCAAGGACAAGCCGCATCCTAGAAAATACCGAAGACATGTGTTCAATGCAAAGCATGAAAACCGTGATGTGCCAAAGAGGCTCACCGCCGATGAGTTGCAAGTGGAATTAGAGAAGGTCAGGTATATTACACCAGGAAACCATCCTGGTAATGGTAGCGGGAAAAGGAAGCGTGGCTGGGTAGAAGAGAGATTATTGTTTACCCGTAGGTCCACTTTGTGGGACTTGGAGTATTGGAAAGATTTGGATCTGCAGCATAATCTTGATGTGATGCACATCGAGAAAAATATATGTGACAGCATTATCGGCACACTTCTTAATATTGAAGGCAAGACGAAAGATAGCTTAAAATCTAGGATTGATTTGACACACCTGGGTATCAGAAAGGATTTGCAGGTGCAAGATGAAGGTAAACCACGGGATATGGCACCAGCTGTGTATGTCTTGGACAAGGTAAAAAGAAAAGAATTCTGCGAGGTCCTGTCACGTGTGAGATTCCCACATGGATTTGCTTCCAACCCTGAAAGGAGAGTCAGTGCAGATGGAAACAAGGTACAAGGGTTGAAAACTCATGACTGCCACGTCCTACTTCAAAGGGTTTTACCTGTTATCCTTAGAGGATTGGGCCGCCCTGACTTATACAGAGCAGTTGCAGAGTTGGGACAATTCACTCTGCAGTAGGAATATCAGGATAGATGCTTTGGAGCGTCTTAGAGACCAGATACCAACTATCCTATGCGACCTTGAGAAGATATATCCTCCAGCCTTCTTTGATGTGATGGTGCATTTGGCTGTTCATCTACCTGATGAGGCACTACTTAGAGGTCCAGTACAGTATGGCTGGATGTACCCTATTGAAAGGCGGCTAGGCACTTTCAAGGGCTATGTTAGGAACAGAGCTAGACCTGAGGGTTCCATTGCAAAGGCCTACATTGCTACAGAAGCGTTGACATTCTGCTCAAAATACATTGAAACAGCTGATCAGCTTAGCAAAGAGGTGGGTGAAGACAATCCCGGGCTCAATGTTTTTGATTATTCTGTTCGAGTTACAGGGAAGAGTCGACAAGAGGACAAACCTAAAGATTTGGACAAAATGGTTTGGTATGTGTTGAATAACTGTCCTGAGATACTACCTTATATCAAGTAAGTGCAGTACTGCAGCTTACACATCATAATCTACTAAACTTGCAGCACATTCTTATATATTTAGATGTTTGACGCGATCACTATGTTGTGCAGCATCTACAAAGAGGAGTTACTGCCGCAAAATCCAAGAAACATTGACAAACTGGTTATGGCAGGATTTGCGAAATGGTTCAAGAACCATGTAAGCTTTTGAAGTGCACAGTCAGTTTTTTTAATATATTGAGTACATAAGATGATCAGCTTGTCTATTTTCTAACCATAGGTTAAGAAGATGTGGGAGGATGGGCAGGCAGTTGATGATGCCCTTTACTCACTAGCAATGGGTCCTGATACTCGGGTAAGACATTATGAATCTTGCGTTGTTGGAGATGTGCGCTACAACACCCTTGCACGAGACGAAGGCAGGAAGACACAAAACAGTGCCATCATGAGCACGGATACGTATGACAAAGAGATAACTGAAATGTATGCTAACATAACAGACATTGTTCAGTTGCAGTATATCTCCAGTTTCGAGGATCATCGGTGTGTGGTTCTGTTGTGCTGTCGTTGGTATAACCTGTTTTCCAGGATCGCAAAACCCAGAGCTAATGATTATTTCAAATCCATCAATGTCAAGGTGGCGTACCAGACCAACGAGCCTTTTATTTTGGCAAATCAAGCAACACAGATATTTTCTTGGAAGACACATTTGCACGTAGCGATGACTGGAGAGTATTGCAAAGGTTTGAGCAGAGGAATTCGTTTAATGAAGTTGCACAACAAGATGATGCTTACACTGCTCCTGATGTACAAGATAACACAGATGTTCCTAATATCTTTGAGAACCATCACGTCAATGACGCCGGCGAAAAGATTGCCTGTCGTGCTGTGGACATACAAGAGTTGATCAAGAAGAAGCCAACGTTCGAGGATGTTGCGGACGAAGAAGAAGATGACACCGTGGGGAATTACGATTCAGACTGATACACATGGCGAAGATGTTGACGCTGCTGTTGCGGATGATGATTACATTGCTTTTGTCGTATTTGCCTGTGAGAAGACGTTTTTTTTATCTACTATGTGAAATTGTGTTTGCTATGACAACTGAAACCTGATGAACATGTTGTTTAGTATTTTGCTGTGAGAACATCACTTGTTATGTATGCTGATTTGTGTTTGGTGATTGTATGACAACTAAAACATGATGACATTGTTGTTTAGTTGTACTCATATTTGGCTGTGAAACTTGAATTTGATGACATAGTTTGCTGTTGGACTGCAATTTGCTCGACGTCTTTGAATGAGAACAAAGCTGACCTGACAGGGCCTCTGCTATTTATTTATTTATATGAGCAAAAGGGGATACCCCCTGATTTCCGTTAATAGAAATCATTAGATGTTCAAAACACTACGCCTAGCCTGCTACACAGGTTTCATTCATTACTAGTTTCAGCAAAGTGCTCATGTCGTAGCCACTGAATACATCACGAGTGCTACATACACTGCAAATAAAGAGACAATCATCCTACAGAGCACATCGATTTTGCCCATTATCTTCACAAGCTCTTTCATCTCCTCATTGCTGTCAAGGTCGTTCAGCAGCTGTTGCTTGGCCATGATCAGAGGAACTGCATCTTTAACCTTCTGCTCTGCATCTTCCTCTTCTGTCGTTCCTTCAGTTACTTGTCCAACACCCCAACCTGCTGGTATTGGGATTCCTCGGCTAACTAAATAATCAGTGTAGTTGCATTCCCCCACGTCAGCAACTTCCCAGAAATACAAATCACACGAATCTTCCCTTTTCTGCACGAATCAAATTGGAAGATCATCAACCAAACTATTAAAAAAATCAGCAACTGAAAGCAGCAGAACAACACTTAAACATATTATTACCCCATGATTCAGGCATTTGTAGAAGACTCGGCCAGGGTTGCGGATTGTGGTTGAGACGCGACGGATGACTCTGCGTGATTTGCAGTAGTGGCACCACACCAACGACAGCGGGTTGCGATGAGCAATCGGCTGCGGTGCGCGTGCCGGCGGGGGTGTGATGAGACCCACAAGCGATGGTACGGGTGGCAACTTGGCGCATATCTGGTTGTTGCCTGCTGAAGAGCGGGTGGACGAGCAGCCAGCGGACATGGTTGCTGCGGCCAGAGCTTCTGATGCTAGGCAGAGTAAGTAGAGAAGAGGACAAGCGAGCGTTGGATATGTCAGTTTCATTACTTGCAGAGTAGCATAGCACCATATATAGTCATAGTCTAGGTTTGGATTCGAACCAGCTATAGGAGAACGTCTTTCTTTTTTCTAAAACTCGGCAACGTCTCTTTACTGGTACACTAGCTTGTTCTGTACGCCTTCCCAAGTCTTTGATTTTCTTTCCCTTTTTTGCGAGGAAGGAAAGAGGACAAAATTGAGAGTTCCTGGGACTCGAACCCAAGACCTCTCGGTTGAAAACCAAGGGTGCTAGTCACTTATGTGGCGAACATTCCCTGTGAGGAGGACGGCAGACGAACGCATTTTCCTCGCAGTTTTCTTCCTATATATAAAAAATTATGCTACTTGGTGTCCGCTTAGTCAACAAACGATTGTGCCAACCTTGACCGTTGGATTGACATTCAACGTCTGTCGCGTTTCTTCAGTCTCTTCTTCCTCGAGCCGCCAAAGCCAAACCAGCGCCGGCGGGACCGCCTGCTCCCGCCTCGCACGGCTGGCTGTGATCTTCCCCGGCTCCTGTTCGTTCCCGTCCGAGGCCTCACCATCGTCCTCCGCCTTGGTTCGCTCACCGCGGCGTCGCCCTCCGGTGCTGTCAACATGGTCAACAACCGAGAGGAATAAGGAGATGACTGTACATGGTGAGGATGACAGTAGGGACCCAGCAGCGCGCGCAGTAATTTTGTTTTTTCGGGACGGAGAAGGGTATCAAGTGGGTTGTGCGGGACCCATGGCCCGTCTAGCCCAGGCTTTTATTTCATATGTTTAGCACATGACCATCCCAGTTTGTTTTTTTCTTTCTGAAAATGGCTAGCCAGCTATTTTGTTTTTTGCAGAATAACCAACGCAGGCCTACTTGCTTTTCTACGCCCTGCTGGGCCGGAAATCATTCAAGACGAGGAGGGATGCATTTTGCCCAGAAAATGGGCTATGAGTAATAAGAAATGGGCTATAAGTAATAATAAATGGGCTGTAAAATGAAAAAATACAGCAAACAGGCAATTAGTTCCAAAATACTGTTTTCTTTCGGATTTTGATATTTTAAATTTCATTATTTTTTCGGGTAAAATTTCATTGAATTTAAATTAAGGTATATTTAGATTTAAAATTAATTTGAATCTGGCTAGAAATTTCGGGCTGTATGCTGTTTGGGACAAATTTGGAGGCTGACTTGTGGGTCTACTAGGTTGACGTGTACTTTGGCTATGTCAACATAGTCCACAAACGATTCTAGCAGCAGTGACCGTTGGATGTTAATCCAACGGCCGTGCTGCTTCTTCAATATCCGATCTTCTTGCTCCAGCCACCCAAACCAGCTCCGGTGGGACTGCCTGCTCCCGCCTCCCGTGGCCGGCTGTCCTGCCGCACAGGCCGCACCGCCCCACCCTACTTCATTGCTGGCCAGGCCATTCCTCTACTCACCCACACCTCCTGTTATTTTCCGGCGACGGCAGCCGGACCAGTAAACCCTCGTGCTCCCCACCGCGTGGGCAACCATTGCCGAGTCTTCCCCGGCTCCGTGTCGTTCCCTTCCTAGGCCTTGCCGTCGTCCACTGCCATGGTGCTCTCAGCGCGGCCTGGTCAACGTGGTCAACGAACGACATCCATCGGTCGTGGACTGTACGCGCAAAATAATGATTCCTCCACCTGACAGCTGGGACCCACCGGAAGGGCCTCTGTATTTCATGAAAAAAACGTTCCCCCCGCTGACATGTCGGACCCACCAGCTATATCTTCGCATGCAAGGAAGTGCCTCCTTATTACGCACAAAAAATGAATACCCCCTGCTAGCTGGGACACACCATAGTGGGAGGATGACTTGTGGGCCAACTAAGTTGACGGGGACGGAGGGCTTTGTCAACTTAGTCAATATGAACGATTCTAGCTCCAGTGACCGTATGATGTCCATCCAACAGCCGTAGTGCTTCTTCAACCTCTGGTCTTCTTGCTCCAGCCGCCCAAAGCAGCGCCGGTCGTGCCGCATGCTCCTGCCTCCCATGGCCGGCTGTGCTGTCGCGGAGGCCTCACCGCCCCCTACTATTCCCACCACTGGCCAGGCCCTGCAGCGACGGCAGCCTCACACCGCAGCCAAACCAGTGAACCCTCGTACTCCTCTCCGCGCGGGCTTCCACTGCCGCGTCTTCCCCGGCTCCGCGTCGTCCCCTTCCTAGGCCTCGCCGTCGTCCACCGCCGTGGTGCTCTCGGCGCGGCCTGGTCAACGTGGTCAAGGAACGACTTCCATCGGACGTGGACTGTACGTGGATAGGCTGACAGCTGGGTCCACGGCCGCAGCAAGGAAGTGCCTCCTTATTACGTGAAAAATAATGATTCCTCCACCTGACAGCTGGGACCCACCGGACGGGCCACTATATTTCGCGGAAAAAACGTTTCCCCCTGACTGCTGGGACCCACCAGCTTCATCTTCGCACGCAAGGAAGTGCGTCCGGGCAAAAAAAACGATTCGCCACCCTGACTGCTGGGACCCACCAGCTACACCTTCGCATGCAAGGAAGTGCGTCCGAGCAAAAAAATGATTTGCCCCCCTGACTGCTGGGACCCACCGGCTACATCTTCGCATGCAAGGAAGTGCGTCCGGGCAAAAAAACGATTCGCCCCCTGACTACTGGGACCCACCAGCTACATCTTCGCAGGCAAGGAAGTGCCTGACAATCGGGACCCACCTGGTCGAAGCGTACGTAGCGTTGTCATTCTGGTCATGAACGTGTACGTACATACTGGTCGATGTAGAGGCACGCACGTGTCGTAGTAGAGGCGCGCACGTGTCGTAGTAGAGGCGCGCACGTAGCATGTACACGTACGTACAGCGGCCAGGGTGCAAGAAAGAAAATACGGCCACGTATGTGTACATACGGGCGGGGTCTCGAACGCCTACTCGCGCATACGTACGGCCAGGGCTCGTGTACATGGCTGGGTCGGAACGGAGAAACAGCGTCGTCGTCGTGTTCATGGGGAGGCAACGGAATGCGTCGTGTTCATGGGGAGGCAACGGAATGCGTCGTGTTCATCGGGAGGCAACGGAATGCGTCGTGTTCATCGGGAGGCAACGGAACGCGTGGGAGCCAACCGGCTGGGTCAGAACGGAATGCGTGGTCGTGTTCATCGGGAGGGCTTGGACAGAACAGGCGATGGAAACAAGGCCTGGCGTACCGCAAAACGGAGGAAATAGACCTCCTACGTTCGGAACGGGGTCCTGTTGATCGGGAGGGGTGTGGCGTACCGCAAAACGGAGGAAACGGACCTCCTACGGTCAAAACGGGGGTCCTGTTGATCGGGAGGGTGTGGCGTACCGCAAAACGGGACTCCACGGGATACTGTTCATCTCCACCGTCGACCTCCTCCAGCCTCCACGGGCTACCGTCGACCTCCTCCAGCCTCCACGGGCTCCTGTTCATCCAGCCTCCACCGCGCGCTACTCCACCGGCTACTGTTCAACCACCCCTCCACGGGCACCCCTCCACCGTCTACTGTTCATCCAGCCCTCCACACCACGGGGTCCTGTTCAACCACCCCTCCACGGGTACCCCTCCACCGTCTACTATTCATCCAGCCCTCCACACCACGGGGTCCTGTTCATCCAGAGGCAACGCGACCGCTCACTGTTCATCCAACCCCCCCAACACTCACTGTTCATCCAATCGATCGGCTTCAGTTAGTAGCAGTAGCGAACAAATCGCTCGATCGGGTTCAGTTAACAGCCATCGATCGATCGCTCGGGTTCAGTTAGAGCCCAACGCCTTGCTCGGGTTCAGTTAGAGCCAACGCCTCGCACACACGCGCGTACGTGTACGAGAGAAACGCGCATCGCTTGGCCCCCGACCTCCCACCGTAACTGGGAACTCCCCGAAATTTTCCTCCCCCTCGCTTCTACCACGGTTTTTTTCCGTCATGGACGGCCCAAAGAATGTCATGCAGCTGCGTCTCCGGCCCGCGCAGGACGAAAAGCCCATTTTTTGTCATGATTTTTTTGTCATAGAAGTAGGAGCCCACCACATCTATGATGATACCGGGTTTTGTCAGAATTATCATCATAGAAGTGTCATATGTATGACAGAAAAAAATTCGTTCGGCCCAAAATGTCACGGATGTGTCTTTTTTTGTAGTGTAGGGGGCTGGTGCGGCCCATGTAGGCCGAAATAGGGGGGAAGGAAAGAGGAGAAGAGAGAAAGGAAGGGGAGGGATTCGGCCTCCCCTTCCTTCTCTCCCCCTCCTCCTTCCTTCCCCCTCCGGGAATTATGGTAGGGGGAGCCGAATAGGATTATGGCCCTGTCGGTGTCAAAACCGGTGGATCTCGGGTAGGGGGTCCCGAACTGTGCGTCTAGGATCGATGGTAACAGGAGATGGGGGACACGATGTTTACCCAGGTTCGGGCCCTCTCTATGGAGGTAATACCCTACTTCCTGCTTGATTGATCTTGATGAATATGAGTATTACAAGAGTTGGTCTACCACGAAATCGTAATGGCTAAACCCTAGAAGTCTAGCCTATGTGTATATGGTAATGAATGTGTCCTATCCGGACTATTCCCTCCGGTTTATATAAACACCAGAGAGATCTAGGGTTACATGGGGTCGATTAGATAAGAAGGAATCTTCATAGTTGATCGCCTAGCTTGCCTTCCACGCCAACGAAAGTCCAATCCGGACACGGGTACGGTCTCCGGTCTTCATGTCTTCACAGCCCATCAGTCTGGCCCATGGATAACAGGCCGAACGCCCGAGGACCCCTTAATCCAGGACTCCCTCAGTAGCCCCCGAACCAGTCTTCAATAGCGAGGTCTTTGGCACACATACTGTCTTTGGCATTGCAAGGCGGGTTCCTTCTTCAATAATCTCCAAGTAATATATTCGGTCATTGATCCAATATCGCCTCCTTGGCTTCTGTGCGTTAAATAATCTTCATCCTCCATGTGTCGAGCGAATGCGGAGAGTCAGGGTATTTTTGCGAATAACACCCTATCTACGCGAGGAATAGCGCCTATTTAAAGAGATTGGATCCCAGATCCACTCAACGCTACACAGAAGAAATCCCCAGAGACTGCCTAGGAGAAACCATTCCAGCATGGCTAGTGTTCCCAGCTCCTCCGCTTGTCCCAGCCCAGAGAAAGGCGAGTGGGAGAGGTGTTCCATGTCTCATAGCCAATTGGCGAGGTTGCAAACACAGGGATTCCTTCCCCCTACGGATCTAGTCACTGTTCGAGCGGGGCTAGCTTCCTTCAATGGCGGGACTCAGGCAGAGGACTTCCCCAATCCATCCAGGGGAGATCGAATGTGTTTCGTCCCCTACCTGCTAAGAGGCGTTGGATTTTCGATCCATCCGTTCCTCCGAGGGCTTCTGGAATATTACGGCCTCCAGCTGCACAACTTCACTCGGGCCTCCATCTTGCATATTGCGGGTTACGTCGCCTTATGCGAACTGTTCCTGGGCGTCGAGGCTCATTTTGAGTTGTGGAGGAAGTTGTTCTGTCTCGTCCCGCGCAATCACGAAGGGTCGATATATGAAGTGGGCGGAGCCGAAGTATGGCGTGTCGTCGATACCGGATACCCATCCGGCACACCAAGGAAGGCACCTGACGAATGGCCCTCCGAATGGTTTTATATAGAGGACGTTGCGCTCCCCGACCCGGTTCGAAAGGGTCTTCCGGAATTTGCGCGCGTCCCACTGAAGAAACGCCATAGTTGGCGTCCCCGGAGCCTTGAAGAGGACGACGGCGTGGAGGTTCGTCAGCTGATGAGCAAGATAAAAGAGCTCACTCAGTTCGGACTCACAGTAATCAAGGTCATGGCGATCTCCATAGCGCGAGGGGTTCAGCCGCTCTAGTACAGAGGGCTTCCAATGTGGCACTACAATGGGGAGGATGACGCCTCTCGCTGCGGCCGAAAAGGTCCGGATACCCCCGCCGCTTTGGCTAAGATATTAGTCGAACTGTTTAAAGGGGAGGAAAAGGAATTTCTCCGCATCAAATTCAGAGACGGGTACTATATGTATAACCCTCCCAGTTGGGTAAGGTCCCACCCCTCTGTTTTTACTCCTTCCATCTTCGAATTACCTTTGATAAATTTCTAGTTCGTTTGCTTATGACAGCACTGGCGAAAAGTCACCGAGGGATTTTATAGTCCCGCCCCACAGCCGGAGGACCACAACCGGGAGCTTGATCCCGGGTTCGAAGAGGACCCGGATATATTTGTGGTGCTCGCGGAGGGGGTGTTTGACCAGACGAGCTATGATGGCACAAAGGTGGCCATTGTTGCCGACTACCCTGGTCTTCTTCCTGCTTCACAGGTAAGTTAATCAAGAAACACCTTCTCTGAAAGTGTGCGCCCATTCTGCCTCAACCGCCACATTGTCGCGCGTTCTACATGGGAGGCGGTCGACGATACCGAGGAAATCGGTTCCAGCATCGGGCAGGCCTTCGAAGAGGGGGGCCGTTGAAGGCACCGCCGGGCCTTCATCGAGGAGGTACGGATTAATATGTTTTTCAGTGGCTGTATCCAACTGTGACCTATGCGCCTGTTTGATTACAAGAAAAATGTTCGCCGGACTGTGTCCGGGGGTCCGGCCGGCCGTGCTCCCAACAACCAAGATGTGGACCCGGTCAGGGAGACGGGGGCCGATGTAGGAACAAAGCCGGACCGCCCCTCGGCCGAGGGTTCGGACAATATGTCTATTACCAACTCGGAAGTGGAGAGCGCAATGAATCATCGGCGCTGCAGAGCTGTTTTACGAGACCCGAAGTTCTCGGATGAGGCTTTGAATGCCTTTAGCTCGGGCGACGCATACATCCGAGCTGCTCGAGACGGGTTTAGAAAAGCCACGAGGCAATATCTGACAGATGTGCAGGTAAGTTTTCTTTGTCAAAAAAGGATAGCCATATACCCATAGCCCCCAAGACTGAAAGCAGTTGGCACGACTGATTTAAGGATTGTTGAACAACCAGGTCCTCGCAGAGAAGAATGGTCTGCTAGCCCAAGAGCTGGAGCAGTGTCGGACGCAGCTGAGAGCTGTTACCGCCGAATTGGGAGACTTGAAGAAGTCCAAAAAGGCGTCGCCTGGTAATTTTTCCCCTCCATCGAGAAAATATAATCATATGCCGTTAATGTTAATAGTCCTGCCTATATCATGACATGATTGTCAGAGGAACTCAAAAAGGCGCTTGAAGTCACGCAAGCAAATGAACAAGAAGCCAAGAAGCTACATGCTACGGGTGACCGTCTGCTGAAGCAGGCCATTGTTGAGAAAAACCAGCTCCAGGATTGCAAAACCCAGCTGGGTGAAGAGTTGAAGGATGTGCGGGCCCAGCTAGCCGATTCCGTGAAGGAGAACAAGAAGCTGCGGGGCGGCATATTTAGTATGTGTCTGAACTATTGTTAAAGTAGTTCGGAGATAAATAGAACTGATATAATTATGATTGCAGGTATATTGACGGGCCGTCCTGACGAGGAGGTGTCCGGATCAGCTGATGATCTGCTGCAAAGACTGTCGCAGGTGCACGAGCATGCTCGGCTGGCCATGCGGAGCGTTGCCAAGGCCTTATGTCCATCCGCCTCCCCTCCAGGAAGTATGGTGGAGCTTGTAGAGCTGTTCAAAGGAGCGCGGCGGCGTATCCGATTATGGAAGATATCGGCCTGTCGAGAGGGTGCGCGAGAAGCTTGGGCCATGGTGAAAACTCGGTATACCAAGCTTGATCCTAATCACATGGCGTGGGTCGGATCGCTAGGGTCAGATGGGGAAGAAATTCCCGTTAGTTTAGTGTATGACCAAGTAGAGGTGGCCGCCAAATATTCCCAACAGCATTGTAAATTAGACCGCCTGTTGGACGGTATAGAGAAGGAAGTGTTTGATTCCCAATGACTATGTACTTTCCTTACCCTATGTAATTCTAGCTGAATTGTATAGCATTTTTCATGGCAGACCTTTTCGCTTCAACCTCCAGACTCGATGGTGCGGAGTGTTTCCGAATACCCTCGCGGCCGAATAGACCGGGGTATGCTTGGAAAGCTAGGCGCAGGGGTCATAGTTGCTTGAACAGACAAGTTGTATCCGGCTAGTTATGTTATATTACATTGAAATTGTAAGAAACATCTTCCTGGGAGAATAGTTCCGTTAAGGGTTCCTTTCCCTGGGTGTGCATGCATTAGTAGACATGTCTGAGTTGTGATGTAAAAATCACAGTATGTATAGCTTCTGGGGGTTCACAATAGAGTGAGTGCAAAGAGTATTTTTCATCCACCGACCGAATATTCTCTTAAGAACGCTAGCTTTCGGCTTCACCCAGTCTGAGGTACACATCCGGGTAACCCGGCTGTAACAATCGCAGAGGTGCTCCCTTTACCACCTAGCCGAACAATCGGGAACGTAGGGGTAAGCACAGGAGCCAGGCAACCCAGCTTGGCAAAAACTTAAGTCATATCGATGCATATAATGGTGAATAAAAGACATACGGGAAGAACGCATATGTATGATGAGCTTGATGCTCGGAAAAATAGTATGAACAAGCTTCTGTTAAAGAAGCCCCCAGGTATGATGGGCGTACATATGTAAGAATGTGTACGTCAGCAGATTTCGGTTGAGCCGAATGAGAGCTTTGGGGAGAAAAAGGAATGGAAACTATAGGGGAGAAGGAGACTAACAAAGAGTTCGGCGCTAGGCATAGAACCTTCGGAGTCTGGCCGCGTTCCAGGGGTTCGGCTCTAGGCGATTGTTTGATGCGTCACGAAGACGGTACGCTCCTTCGGTAAGAACTTTGTCAATTATGAAGGGAACCTCCCATTTGGGCTTGAGTTTGTCCTTTTTCTTCTCCGGCAAGCGTAGAACGAGTTCGCCAACATTGTAAGTCTTGGCCCGTACTTCTCTGCTTTGATATCTTCGAGCCTGCTGCTGATAAAATGCTGAACGGGCTTTGGCGACGTCGCGCTCCTCCTCCAGGGCATCTAGGTTGTCCTGCCGATCCAACTCGGCCTCTTTCTCTTCGTACATACGCACTCGAGGTGAGTCATGTATAATATCGCAGGGCAGTACAGCCTCTGCGTCATACACCATGAAGAAAGGTGTGTATCCGGTAGTACGGTTGGGCGTGGTCCGCAGCCCCCAGAGTACGGAGTCAAGCTCCTCGACCCAGTGTTTGTCTGATTCTTTCTAAGACCGCACTAGCCTGGGTTTGATGCCGCTCATAATAAGACCATTAGCTCGTTCGACTTGACCGTTTGTTTGCGGGTGGTAGACATAGGCGTAATCAAGCTTAATGCCCAGATTAGCACACCAGGTTTTCACCTCATTAGCTATGAAATTGGAACCGTTATTAGTGATGATGCTGTGCGGTACACCATAACGGTGCACCACATCGGATATAAATGCGATCACTGGTTCGGACTCGGCCGTTTTGATTGGTCTAGCCTCTACCCACTTGGTGAATTTGTCCACCATGACCAGCAGATATTTTTTCTTATGGCTTCCCCCTTTAAGGGGTCCAACCATGTCCAAGCCCCAGACCACAAAGGGCCATGTAATGGGGATTGTTTGTAGGCCGGTTGGGGGCATATGGCTTTTGTTGGCGAAGAGTTGGCATCCAACGCAGCGCTGGACGAGGTCCTGTGCGTCTGCCCGGGCCGTAGGCCAATAAAATCCTGTCCAGAAGGCCTTGCTGACAAGTGCCCGGGCTGCGGCGTGGTGCCCACCGAGACCGGCGTGAATTTCTGCCAAGAGTTGCCGCCCCTCCTCCTCGGAGATACACCTTTGAAGGACTCCGGTGGTGCTTTTCTTGTAGAGCTCTCCCTCATGAATTTTATAGGCCTTTGAACGCCGGACGATGCGGCGAGCCTCGTTCTGATCTTCTGGGAGCTCCTTCCTATTAAGGTAGGCCAAGAATGGTTCGGTCCATGGGGCAATTACTGCCATGATGAGGTGGGCCAATGGTGTTATTTCGGTGGCTGAGCCTCCGATGATATCGGCGTGTTCGCTATCTGTATTTGTGTTCGGAACGGGACTGTCGTTGTTGTCTCCCCCTTGCCACACCACAGATGGCTTAAAGAGCCTTTCGAGGAAGATGTTTGGTGGGACGGGGTCGCGCTTAGCGCCGATGCGAGCAAGGACGTCTGCCGCCTGATTACTTTCACGGGCGACGTGATGGAATTCGAGTCCCTCGAATCGACTCGACATCTTTAAGACGGCATTGCGATAAGCTGCCATCTTTGGATCTTTGGCATCAAAGTCTCCATTAATTTGGGATATTGCGAGGTTTGAGTCCCCGCGCACCTCCAGGCGTTGTATGCCCATTGATACGGCCATCCGAAGGCCATGTAGCAAGGCCTCGTATTCGGCTGCGTTGTTGGAGTCTGTGTATAATATTTGGAGTACGTACTGGACGATATCTCCTGTGGGGGACGTTAATACGACGCCCGCCCCGAGCCCTGCCAACATTTTGGAGCCGTCAAAATGCATCACCCAGTTGGAATATGCGCCGTACTCTTTAGGGAGTTCGGCCTCTGTCCATTCAGCGACGAAGTCAGCCAGTACCTGGGATTTGATGGCTCGACGTGGTTTGTACGTGATGTCGAATGGCAGGAGCTCAATGGCCCATTTGGCAATCCGGCCCGTTGCATCCCGGTTATTGGTTATATCATTGAGGGGCACTTCGGAAGCCACCGTGATCGAGCACTCCTGAAAGTAGTGTCGCAATTTTCGAGATGCCATGAAGACTGCATATGCTATCTTTTGATAGTGAGGGTACCGGGATTTGCATGGTGTGAGGACGGTGGATACGTAGTATACCGGCTTTTGGAGCAGAAATTTGTATCCGTCCTGTTCTTGTTCGACGATGAGCACGGCGCTCACCACTTGATGTGTTGCCGATATGTATAGCAACATGGGTTTGCCTGCGTTTGGTGCAGCCAGGATTGGATTGCTTGCTAGGAGGGTCTTTATTTCCTCCAGTCCGGCAGTCGCCGCGTCTATCCATTCGAAGTTATCCGTGCGCTATAAGAGGCGATAGAGCAGGAGTGCCTTTTCTCCTAGTCTAGAGATAAAGCGGCTTAGTGCTGCCATGCATCCTGCCAGTTTTTTGACCTGTTTCAGGTCTGTTGGTGTAGCTAACTGTGACGGAGCTCGGATTTTAGCCGGATTTGCTTTGATTCCTCTATTGGAAACTATGAAGCCCACCAGTTTTCCAGCGGGGACGCCGAAGACGCACTTCTCCGGGTTGAGCTTAATGTCATATGCCCGGAGGTTGTCAAACGTGAGACGTACGTCGTCTATTAGTGTTTCGACGTGCCTGGTCTTAATGACGACATCATCAATGTAAGCTTCTACCGTCTTGCCGATCTGTTTCTCAAGGCATGTTTGGATCATGCGCTGGTAGGTGGGGCCGGCGTTCTTGAGCCCAAAGGGCATGGTGTTGAAGCAGAATGGCCCATATGGGGTAATAAATGCTGTTGCAGCTTGATCGGATTCCTTCATTTTGATTTGATGGTATCCGGAATATGCATCGAGGAAGCACAGCGAGTCATGTCCTTCGGTGGCGTCAATGATTTGATCAATGCGGGGAAGGGGAAAAGGATCCTTAGGGCAAGCCTTGTTAAGATCCTTGAAATCGACACACAGGCGCCAGGATTTATCTTTCTTTGGTACCATCACCAGGTTTGCCAGCCAGTCCGGATGCTTGATTTCTCTAATGAATCCGGCCTCGATGAGCTTGGCCAGCTCCTCCCCCATGGCTTGTCACTTGGATTCGGAAAAGCGCCGCAGTGTTTGCTTGTCTGGTTTAAATCCTTTTAATATGTTGAGGCTATGTTCGGCCGACTTGCGTGGGATCCCTGGCATATCTGAAGGGTGCCAGGCAAATATGTCCCAGTTTTCGTGCAGGAACTCTCGCAGTGCAGCGTCAACTGTTGGTGTCAGTTGAGCTCCGATAGAAGCTGTCTTCTTGGGGTCCATTGGGTGGACCTGGAATTTGACTATTTCTTCTGCTAGTTTGAATGAGGTGGATTTGGGGCGTTTGTCGAGGATCACATCGTCCCTGTCCACTGTGGAGCGTAGTGCAGTTAATTCTTCGGCCGCGAGGGCTTCAGATAGCGCTTCCAGGGCCAGGGATGCGGTTTTGTTTTCAGCGCGCAGTGCTATGTCCGGATCACTAGCGAGAGTGATTATACCATTTGGTCCAGGCATTTTGAGCTTCCCGCTGGTGAGGTATAGCTTGGAAGCGTGTGAAAGCATCCCGCCCCAATAAGGCGTGATATCCGCTGCTGAAAGGGGCCACTTGGAAGGTTATTTCTTCGGACCGATAATTCTCCGGCGTGCCGAATACCACGTCAAGTGTGATTTTGCCCACGCACCGCGCCTCCCGACTAGGAATAATTCCCCGGAAGGTTGTGTTAGTTTGTTTGATGCGGCTCCTGTCTATTTCCATTTTATGGAGTGTGTCCTCATAAATGAGATTTAGTCCGCTGCCACCGTCCATGAGGACCTTAGTGAGTCGAAACCCATCCACGATGGGGCTGAGGACTAATGCGGCTGGTGCTCGTATTGTTCTGTACTTTGGTTCATCACCGGCGTTGAATGTTATAGCCGTGTCGTTCCATGGGTTTATCACAGCAATTTGGCAAACTTCGTTGAGCTCATGAAGTGCCCTTTTGCGCTTGCTATTTGAAGCGAATGTCTCAAAGACTGTCAGTACTCTTGGGTTGTCATCTTCTGGGGGGTATTGTTCCGGGGCGTCCTTTATAAGGATGTCCTCGCCGCTCTTGGCTACCTGTCGTAGTATCGAACATGCTCTAAGGCTGTGGGTTGCCACGGTATCTGTTGTTGCATGTATTTTGCATGGGCCATCGAGCCACCCTTCCAGAACGGTGTCGTGCCGTATGGAGGTTTTGTGTTTTTTGACTGTGGGACTGGGCGTGCCACGAGGGTACGCCCTTTTCGCCTGTAGGGGGAGTTGGGTTGGGGCTGGTGGTTCCCAGCGAGTTGCCCGAGTTTCCCAGGCGCTTTCCATCGCGCAGTATTTTTGTACGATGATTGCTAAGTCAACAAATTTCAGTATGCGGCGGCGATTGATGGCGTTGAGGATTCCTTCATCCGCGCAATTTTTGCAGAACGCCGATACTGCGTCCTCGTCAGGGCAATCTTTTACCTTGTCTTTGACAAGGAGGAACCTGGCCCAGAAGTGGTGGACCTTTTCCTGAGACTGCTGCTTTATGCTCATGAGAGCCTCTGTGTCCGGGTGGGTGGGTGGAACCAAATCCGAACCCTGACCCGATTTTGGATCCGGAGTTTGAAGATCTACCGGCCCTGGCAGTTCGGGTTCCGGGATATCGACTGGTTTTTTAGGCTCATCGTCCAACTCCATGTTCGGGGGACAGGGCATGCCCTTCGGCCGGAGAATGTCCGGCCCTTCAATATCGGAGATCCGGACATAGTTCGTCTTTAGTATAGTAGAAGAGTTGCTCCGCTCCTCGACTACCGCTATCTGGTGGGTGATCGGCGGAGTTTTAATTTCTCTCTGGTCGGGTTTAAGCTCGACCCGATCGTAGTTTGTAGCAACCCCCAAGGCGGCCATGCGATCCAGGAGTTCGTTTAACGAAGAAAACTTCGTTGGATCCATCCGGGCGGAGTATTCGGGATCAACACGGAGGCGATTTTCGATGACTTGAGAGGCCATTGTCGGCTTAAGGGCCGATCCGGCGGTCATGACGAAGCCGCCCAGCTGGAGGGTTTGGCCTGGGGCCAGGGTTCCTCCGGAGATGATATTATCCTTGAGAACAAGGCGAGCCATCAACCCTCTTGGCGACGGCACAGTGGAACTCTCAATGAAAGCACCAATGTCGGTGTCAAAACCCACGGATCTCGGGTAGGGGTCCCAAACTGTGCGTCTAGGATCGATGGTAACAGGAGACGGGGGACATGATGTTTACCCAGGTTCGGGCCCTCTCTATGGAGGTAATACCCTACTTCCTGCTTGATTGATCTTGATGAATATGAGTATTACAAGAGTTGATCTACCACGAGATCGTAATGGCTAAACCCTAGAAGTCTAGCCTATGTGTATATGGTAATGAATGTGTCCTATCCGGACTATGCCCTCCGGTTTATATAAACACCGGAGAGATCTAGGGTTACATGGGGTCGGTTACATAAGAAGGAATCTTCATAGTTGATCGCCTAGCTTGCCTTCCACGCCAAGGAAAGTCCAATCCGAACACGGGTACGGTCTCCGGTCTTCATGTCTTCACAGCCCATCAGTCCGGCCCATGGATAACAGACCGGACGCTCGAGGACCCCTTAGTCCAGGGCTCCCTCAGGCCCCAAGTAGGATTCCTCCTACTTGGGCGCCCCCTTGGTTGCCCCCTCTCCCTCCCACCTATATATATGAGGGGGGAGGCGCCTAAAACACACAACAACATCTGTTAGCTGTGTGTGGTGCCTCCCTCCATAGATTACACCCTCGGTCATATCTCCGTAGTGCTTAGGCGAAGCCCTGCGTGGATCACTCACTACTGCAGGATGCTGCTAACGCGACACTCCGATCAAAGACCCTTCGATGAAACTATGTGCGATGCAATAATCGCAAACGATGGTGTAAAAACCCGTCAAAAAGGTGCGAAACATTTGCGATGACAGATGCATCATACACGGTTCAGATTTTAGTTGCGTGTGCGATGCAGGGCATATGGTTCAGTTCAATTAACTATTTGCGATGAGGAGTAACAAAAGAAACAGGCAGCCAGATGAAGGTGTGTGCGATATACATCATACGATTCACTCGGGTGAACTGTTTGTGATTTGGCAACACAAAAGAAACGGTTAGCCAGATCAAGGTGTGTGCGATATCCGGCATCCGGTTCACTCAGCTAAACTGTTTGCGTTGAGACAAGAGAACAGAAACGGTTCAATATAACAAGATGTGTGTGATACGCGGCAAACAGGTCTGTAATCAGAAATGTGT
The DNA here is from genome assembly GCF_018294505.1 of Triticum aestivum. Lineage (NCBI taxonomy): Eukaryota > Viridiplantae > Streptophyta > Magnoliopsida > Poales > Poaceae > Triticum > Triticum aestivum. The sequence goes on along the minus strand of NC_057799.1, from coordinate 411,719,440 downwards.
GCGAAGACTAATAATAACACAGATGATTGCTGCTAACAAGACGTGTGTGTTGTGCGATGGGATTGCATACAGAACAACAACATGTATATATATATACATAAACACTATTCTGATCACGGGATCAGAATAATATTCTGATCGCAACACAAACTTCCCGAGTAACACGCCTGACCTTCCCCGAGTACTAGGTTGAACTTCAGCTAAAAGGTGTCCAAATGGGACTTGCGATATACCATTGGAAAGCTATAGACACCAGTATCATGACCCAAGTTAATTTTTTTGGCAAAATGTAAGCGGTTTAAGAGCAGTTTTGAAAACCGTTTTTTCTTCGTACAAAAAACGTGAATCGTATTTTCGATCGCATTTCTAAACCGTTTATCGGAATGAGGTAAATAATATGGCGTTGGAAAGCTGCTACAAAACCGCTCCTTCGACGTATTTAAAGTTTTCTATAATTCCCTATAGATAAAGAGTAATTTGGAAAATCGTAAAGTTTTGCAAACCGAACAGCCGAGTTGGTATTTTCAATGTAATTTCTAAACGGCTAATCCAATTGAGGCAAATGATATGGCGTTGGAAAGCTTGTGAAAATGCGCTACTTTTTCATGTTGAAAGTTTTTTCTAATTTTGAACAGTTTAAAAGTAACTTAGAAAACGGTACAAGTTCCATCAAGTTTGTATTTTCAAGCTAATTTTTTTACCGTACGTCCGAATGCAACAAATGATACGGCATTGGAAAGCACGAGGAAATGCGAAACTGTTTTGTATATATTGTTTCTCTCAATTCCTTACTGTTTTAAGTCGATTTTGAAAATGGCTAAAAATGTATTTTTGCCGTAATTTCTACAAACTTTATTGGAATGGGGGAAAATAATATACCGCTGTAAAACTACGGAAAATGCGAAACTTTTTCATGTTGATGGTTTTCTCTGATTCCTAGCCGTTTTTAAGTAATTTTCAAAACAGCGAGATCATGCGTTCTTCCTTTATCGCGAAACGAATTCTTCGAAAATGCACCGCGTGAAGAACTTGAACTTCTCGGCATGTCTACCTGAACTTCACTCTGTTTTTCATGTGTGTTTTTTGCTCGTAGATCTCCATCCACTGCTAGTATCTCTCCATCCATTCACCGGAATTGAGCAGGTGATATACCGATGGAAAGCTGCTGTAAACACGCAAGTTTCCTGTGTTGATCATTTTTCCATACTCGCGACGATTTTAAAAGTTTTTCATCTAAAATTCATTCAGCATAGTAGTTGAACTTCCTGCTGTTTTCACGTTGAACTTCTGTGACGTATTTTTGTTTGTAATTTTCTCATCCATTCGTCAATGTTACACAAATAATATTCCTTTTGTACAAACGTCTCTCACAATCATTTTTTTAACTTTCTCCGACTGAGGACTTGAACTTACACAAATGATATTCCTGTCGTTTTGAGGTAAATTAGAAAATGGCGAGATCATGATTTCTGCGTTCATCGCGAACGGAAATGCACTGCGTGAAGTAGTTGAACTTCTGGGGCATGTCTGTTTGAACTTCACTCTGTTTTTGACGTGCTATTTTTTGACGTGCTGTTTTTTGCACTGCATGAAGTAGTTGAACTTCTAGGGCATGTCTGTTTGAACTTCACTCTGTTTTTGACGTGCTGTTTTTTGCACTGCGTGAAGTAGTTGAACTTCTGGGGCATGTCTGTTTGAACTTCACTCTGTTTCACTTTATTGTATTTTTCTTATATGAAATACACACCGTGTAGTACGTGAACTTCCGGTTGTTATCACTTTGAACTTCTCTCTGGTTTGAGAGAATTATTTTAAAACACAAAAAACTACATTTTTATGTATTTTGGACATCTAAATACATGGTGAACCTCTCTCACAAGAATTTTTTGAACTTTTCCTCGCCGAGCACTTGAACTTCTAGCAACCATTTTTTCCGTTTATGAGTTGTTTTTAAAAGTGCAAAAAATGGCGTTGTGTTTTTTATTTTTTGAACAGGTAAATCCTAGGTTTTAATAAACTCCGAACTTCGGTGTTATTTCAATTTGAACTTCACCTTTTATATTTTGATTAAAGAATTGTATTCGATTTTTATACGAAAAAATCGAGAATGGAAATAAAAGGTGAACCTCTCTCGCAAGGATTTTTGAACCTCCCCGGACAGAGCACTTGAAGTTCTTTCAAGAAACCTTTTAAGCTTTTATTTTTCTATACTTTTATTCTCACCTGAAATGCATTCCTTGTAGTACTTGAACTTCTTGTTGTTTTCACTATGAACTTCTTTCAACAGGTAAGAATTTTTTGAATACATCAAAACGTGTTTTAAATGGTATACATGAAAATTTTAAACCGTTCATCGAAATGTGGCACATAATATACCCGGTGGAAAGCTTATGCATCGTAGCAAGTTTTTCATGTAGACATGTGTTACAAATTCGTTGCCGTTTGAGAGCAGTTTTTAAAATGGCAAAACAACGTTGTTTTTTGCTTTTCCAAACAAGATGTAAATGAACGACGGACGTCTCGTAAATATAATTTTTGAATCATGCAGGGTGGAGCATGTGAATTTCGAGCAACAAACCTTTTAGGCTTTTAGTTTTGTATTCTTTTATTCTCTTATGAAATGAAGTAGTTGAACTTCCCGCTATTTTCACCTTGAACTTATGTCATTTTTCGTTCAACCTCTCTCACAAGAATTTTTAAACTTTCTCGGGTAGAGCACTTGAACTTCTAGCAACAAATTTTTTACCATTTTCTTTTTCATTCTTTTTTAATACAAAATTCACACCGTGTAGTACGTGAACTTCTGGCTCTTATCAATTTGAACTTCTCTCTGCTTCTCTTTAGTAACGTAAAAAATTGAGTTTTTATAGACATCGAACCGCTCTAATTTTTTATTCTCATTTGAAACGCATTTCATCTAGTAGTTGAACTTCTCGCTGTTTTGGACGTCTCTGTGTTTTAGTTTTTTAATTTGTTCGGGGCTCCACGTTTTTATAGTTTTTTTACATTAAACCAACATACTAAAAGCACATTTTTGCATCAATGCATACTATTGAACTTCATGAAACAATACAAAACAAGAAATTAGATAACCCGATGTACAAATGGAGGCCAAATAAACAAACGATCTTATTCCCTTTCATACGGCTCACTGAATTTCACATGTCTAAATGAACTTCACTTAGTTGTCTCACCTTCATCATACACCTTGTACATCCAAGCCAAAATCAAAATCAAAACCATGCCTCTCCAAACACAACATGTGCACAAAGAGAGCTATAGTTGTTCCTTCCCAGCTATATGTGAACTTCTACGGTCGATGTATTTTTTCTGTAGTAGATGCATAACAACTACGGGGAGGAGAATCTTTTTGTTAGTAACGGGAAAAATTCGAGTATTTGTAATAAATATCAAACCGCTCCACTTTTCGAAATTGAACTTCTTGGATTATTATTTACTAACGAGGAAAATCTGCGTTTTCATATACATTAAAGTTTTCTATTTTTAAAAATTGAACTTCTTGGTTTTTTCAATTTGGACTTGGTGTTATTTCTTTTAGTAACGGAAAAAATCCTAGTTTCTTAATAAACATCGACCTATTCCGTATTTTAAATATAAACTTCGAAGTTTTTTTAACAGGGACAATCCCTTTTCATATGAAATTGTTTGAGATGCTTTTTTTAATTGATCTTCTTACGGTTTCTAATAAACATTGAACTTCTTCGTATTTTTAAATTTGAACCAAATTAAACATCCACTTACATAGGTGGCTACTACAACCATGGCATTTGCACACACCAAAGTAAATTATTACATGCATAATTACATAGGTGGCTACTACACACATAACATTTCCACACACCAAAGTAAACTATATATTACATGCATGATTAACTAGGATAAATGATCATCTGATCATCATCTACTTCTTGTGACGCTTGCTCTGGTTGTGGCTCGATCCGGCCTCCTCGATCTCTGTAACAAGGCACTTCCTCATGTCAACGATCCACCTGTGCATCTCGTAGCATGTGTACACGCTCTTGGCCGCGAACCTGAGGTGAGGTTCATCCAGTTGCCTCATCCAGGCCCCGTGCTAGGATGCGGGACGTGTTTTGTTGGCATCCTGCTTCATCTCTTCGTAGTATGGGTCGATGATGGCTGAGGCGAGTTCAACCAGGGAGTCCTTCTTCGTGCTGCCCCAGACCCTGTAGTGCTCACAGATTTCGACAAGGTTCTTGCAGGCCAAGCCCGTTACCCTCAGCGCTTTTACATCGTTGGTGGTTTCCACCGTGGCGAACTTGTAGTCGGTGCTGTTGACAAACCTGGTGAAACGGTCGCAAGGCTCTGTGGCCATGCAGTAGTGGTAGATGAGGACATGATGGCCCATGCACAATTGGGCGTTGGCAACCTTCTGATCTATGTTGGGACGGCTGATGGTGTACTAGAGGTCGATGCCGACCACCTTGTACTTGTCTCGAGCAAGCAACTGCTCAACGGTGTTGATGTAGTCGTCCACCATGGCCAGGTCAATGGTGTACACCACCGAGAGATCCGTCTCCCTCATGTGGGTCTCCACTTTATGCTCGCTGAACTCCATTGGAGCGCCACTAGACATCCCCTCTCTATGTATCATTGTGGGTGTGCTTGTTGTGTTGTGGGGTGCGATCGAAAGGTTGAAGAGACTAAGGTTATAATGGCCACGGGAATTAAAGGGGAAGCCGGACGGCCTGGAATATCGGCAGGCCCTATTGGCGGTTCTAATTTGCAGCGGTAACTCCATCGTGCCGCACGTAACTGCATCGCGTGGTAACACACGCGGCTGAACCACATGCATATGGGGCCCTGATGTGATCGTGCGCATGCCCAACCGCTGGCAGAGCGCGCACGGAGGGACGCGAGAAGAGCGCTTCGCGGTCGCCTCAACGGCGGGCAACCATATATATGCATATAACAGTTGAACACGCAAGGAAAAGCTATCCACAAGCTGAGCGCGCCGACAGACGCGAGCAGAGCGCGCCGACAGACGCGAGCAGAGCGCGCCGACGGACACGACCAGAGCACGCCGCGGTGCCTAACAGCGAGCAGAGCGCACTGCTGCGCCTAACGGCGAGCAGAGCGCGCTGCGGCGCCTAACGGCGAGCAGAGCTTGCCGAGGGACGCGAGCAGAGACCGGCATAGTGATACGTGGCAAATAAGACGAACTGTGCGAGCGATGTCAGAGACATCAAGCATGAATTAGATTAGAGTTGTGTGTGTGATACATGGCATACAGTTGATCCATCTGAGATGTTTGTGATGGAATAAGCCGTGTGTGTTGCGGGCAAACACTTGCTGGTATATAACGTTAAATTTAACCAAAAAAGTGTTAATGCATGTTACAAAAATTGTATAACTAGAAACTATGTTCAAATACGAATCCAACGATATAATCTTTGGCGACATGCATTCGTATTTTATTAGTTAAATCCTACTTATAAACTAGGACGAGGGTATAGTAGGTAATTAAATCACAAATGTTTTTTTTGTATTAACCGTATGTGTACGTGTTCTTTCGTCCTCCTCTCGCACGTCTTGTCACCCCGCTGCTATAGACGGCTTACAGCACAAGCTTGTGCAGCGTGCGGGGGCGTTCTTTTGACCAAACGGTAGCTCGAAGTGGCGCCAATGAATTGTCGGTGAGCCCATTCCCACGCAACCTCGTAGGTTCCCGCACAAGCTTCCCGCCCGACTCGGTGAAATCCCCCAAAATCCCAATGCTTACTGGCCTGCTATATAAACCCTCACGGCCGGCGAGTCCCGTGTTGCATTTTCCCCTCCCTCCCTGTAGCTTATCTCGTCTGCTTCTCCCACAATCGTCAATGGCACCGGTCCGTCGTCGTCGCTCAGCCACTCCGTCGTCATCAGAGGACAGCTCCAGATGGGAGGCCACATCGCGGGGGTGGCGCTGTCCCCAGCGTAGTGTAGTGCGCCTGGCATCCCTGTTGGGTGTGCGTGGAACACCCACCACACGCTCCGCCGCCGGTGCCCGTCAACAGCTGTTGCCGGCCGCCGTTACCGCCACAGCACCGTCGAAAGCCAGGGCCATCGCCCACTCCGCCGCCACGGCCCGAAGGCGGGAGGTGGCCGCCGTGGCCACCACCCGCTCCGCCACAGCGGCACGAAGGAGGGAGGTGGCCGTCATGGCCGCCACCCCACTGCCAGCCATCATCACCCGCTCCGCCACCGCGGCCCGAAGGCGGGAGGTGGCCGTCCTGGCCGCCAGCCCACCGTCGACTGCCGGGATCATCACCCGCTCCGCCACCGCCGCCCGAAGGAGGAAGGCAGAGGTGGAGGCCCGCACGTGCGTCAGCAACCTTGCACGCTACATCGAGTTCCTGCGGGAGGAGGAGGAGCGCCTCGTCGAGCATGAAAAGTGCCTTACCGCAGCCGTGGCTGCAGCACACGCCGACGCAGAGGCGAGGAATCAGGAGATATACGAGCAGTACGGCCGCTTCGAGAGGGGTCGTCTGGAGCGGTAGTGGGCATTCGAGCTGGCGAGCGTCGCTGAACATGCAGCAGCGGTAGGCGCCGTATTGCAGTTGTCCAGCTCGTCGGTAGGCTCGTCCTCCTCCTATGCCTCTTACTGAGCGCGCTCGGCAGAGGAGAGGCCCTCGGAAGTAGCACAAAGCCCCTCCGTAGTAGTAGTATTTAGGGGCTATTTTGTTTAGTTCATCTGACTATAGATGTGGTGGCACTGTACGACGTACTTAAAATTAGCTAGTATATAGTTGAACTAGCTATTTCAGTACGTGGTTGGCAACAATTGGAGAAAAGTTTGGTCGGTTCAGCTGTCCAGTTGAATTGTTTGTATAAATTAAGAACGACTGCTTAATCTATGAATGAAATCTATGCTTAATTACTGAATTTCAGTTGCAAAAATTAGATAGTGCTAGTGAGTTTAAGCTGCATATTTTGACAAATCACAGTGTTACAAGGAATGACAAATGGCAATGTTACTAGATCAACAAATGTCAATCTTTCCAGTTTCACAAATGGAACATACCCAATATGACAGATGCAAATCTTACAAAATTATTTGTACGTGGTTGCACACGGGTCATCCAAAACAACCGTTTGCGTTGAAGGGATGCACAAATCCTGCGCTGCGAATTTTCCCTTGACTTAAGGGGGGAAGACCATAGCTCTCACTTTGCATACGGGTGTTCTTTCTAAAACGTTTGCGGTCAAGAGCTGCAGAAATCCTGCTCGGCACATTTTCTCTTGGCTTCCTGGGGAAGCTGTCGGTTTGCATACGGGTGTTCTAACTAAAACGTTTGCGATTAAGAGCTGCACAAATCCTGCTCGGCACATTTTCCCTTGGCTTCCTGGGGAAATTGTCGGTTTGCATACAGGTGTTCTAACTAAAACGTTTGCGATGAGTGTTTTTAAAAACCATATTAAACTGCGTCTTGGGCGCCATTAATGGAGAAGATGCAAGCAAGGCAGGCGGCCATGGAAGTCAAAGGGCTCGCTTCCGGTGAGCCTGCATGGCATACAGCTCGCACGCTTCCCGGTGGGCCTCCACATTGGAGTACAACTTTGATTTGATTTTTCAACCAATTTATATGCACTGGAGAATGTGCATGTAGTTCAAATTTGAATTATGCACATAAAATGCTAGATATGGATTTCAATTTCCGATGAGGTATGCGGCGGCCGGAGCTACGGGCATGTCGGATTGGCGCTACGGGGCATCTCTGGCCGAGCTGGTTGTGTCTGCGGGTTGCTGGAGACATGCTGAGCATGGTGGTGTGCTCGGAAGCGAGCTTGCACAACCATAACCATGGTGGCGACATGGCCGGTGGAGAGGAGCTGTCAGCTCGGATGGCCGTAGTGGTTAGAGGACGCATATGACCGCGGGGAGAGAGGGGAAAGAGGCAGGGGCTCACGGCGAGTCCAGCAGAGGCAACAGTGAGGCCGTGGACGGTCCGACAACGACGTGGCATTGTCGGTGATCTCCGTGCAGAGACGGCGGGGTTATGCTTGATGGCAACGCTTCACGGCCTCCGGCAACATGTCGCTCGGCGTAGATGATGAAGACGATACTGCGGTTCTTCTGGACTCGTCGGTCAGGCAAGGGGTGGACGGTGACCGCAGTTCCGCTAGTCGGTGCTCTCGGAGGGTTGCGGGAGAGAGAGCAGAGGAGGGGAGGGAGACCGAGAGAAAGGGGAGAGGAACGAGGAGCTCGTGGGCATTGCGCTGGCAAGGCTAGAAGGGCCAAGGCGCCGCGGTGGAAGCAGGAGCTGGCGTGCGCGCGTCCGGCACGCGCCTGCGTCCTCCTAGTGCGGTGGAGAAGACGACTGGCACTAGCCAGGTGGGCTGGGCCGGCACAGGTAAGTGGCCTGGTAAGTTTCCTCTCTCTCTTTTTCTATTTTGTTTCTATTTCTCTATTTTATTTTTCTATTTTTGATTTAGCAAAAATACTAAACTATTTCATAAAATCCTGAAATAATTTGTGGGCACTTTTGAAATATTTCCCAACAGCCATCAACTATTTCCAGAATTATTTGGGCATTTAAAATAAATATAAGAATTAAATTCCCAAATTTAGTTACTTGATGATTTAATTCAAAAATCTAGGATGACCTAAAAAAATGTGCACCATTTTTGGCATAGGTTTTCAACCAATTCAAAAATGATGAACTTTTGTGAAGGGCATTTTGGATTCATTGAAATTATTTTTAGTTGACCCTAGTATTTGAGAGGGGTGCTAGGGTTTGTAAAATCCCCATTCAAGTTTAAATGAAATTTAAACATGATGCAACAACATAGACTAGTCCAAGTGCATAGCAAAGCTAGGGATGTGACATCAAAACTGATGCCTAACTTATTACTGAAGGGCTCCATCGGTGATAAAACCTACGTCAAACCCACATGAAAGCAGCCAAGTTAGCTACTGCTGGGCCAATTTGTCAGAATCTTTGACTGGTCAAACTAACAAATTACTGGTGATGGATTATCGTCACCAAAAATAATCTTAGGTGACAAATTGGCCTATTATAGGTGATAGTTTTGCCCATCACCAAAAATGACCATTCATGACAAAAATGTGTCCGTCACCTGACACAATCTTTGGTGACAGAAAACCGGTACCGTCAAGATTTTACTTTTTGTGACAACACTTCGGTGATAGTGGGGGTGATGGCTTAACATTGTCACCGTACCATTTTCAGCGACGAAAATCGATTTTAGGTGACACAAGTGAACTATCGTAAAAAAACATCCGATTTCAAGTGAGCCTTCTATCCTCCTCCATTTAGCCACCAACCGCGTGACGCGCTCCCCCATCCTTTCCTCTCCCTTTACCCCTCCTCCAAGAAGCCCCACACCTCTCGAGATCCCCATTCTCCAAGCAACCAGAGAGAGCAGAGAGAGAATGCATGGCGCCCATGTTATCCTTCATTCCCGAGTTCAAACCATCGTGTCCAGGAGGTGCGCAAGTACGTTTACGTCGACTACGTGCACAGAGTCTGACTGGAATGCAAAAATGATGACACTCCTCTTCTTTCTCATCTACGACCACTTCTCATCAGCACCAAATTGGAGCGTTGTTCGTCCTTCCTAGGCTCTTACGGCTCCACCGATGACCTCCTTGTGAGCATATGCAACATCCCAGCCCTTTTCCCCGTCAATTTCTTCCTCCGCGCACACTTCCATGAGCACCTGAGCTGCACTGCCGTGCAGTCATGTCGTCAGGTATGCTTGCCTCTGGCCCTTTCCTTTCATGCACATCTTTGAGTTCTTCTACGTAGCATGGATTGCATTCTTTATTTCGTTGTTTGGCCCTTTGTAGCACTACATCCGAGCACACCCGAGCCACACTGACTCGTCTTGTCGCCGGCGACGCCTTCGTCGTCTTTTGGGGCAGGCGAGGCACTTAGGCGTGTGGCTTTTCACTCGCTTACAAATGCACACACGCACATGATGAGAGCATGTCAGAAGCTCACACATGTGAGTTCCTCCACCGCTCTGTTTGTCACTGCCGACACACCACAATCTCGATTAGAAACGATGATGCGTTACGATGGTCAGATCTGCTAGTGATGGTCATGATTAGAAATGATGATGCGTTACGCATTGTCGAGTGTGATGACCCACAAGTATAGGGGATCAATCGTAGTCCTTTCGATAATTGAAAGTGTTGAACCCAACGAGGAACAGAAGGAAATGACAAGCGGTTTTCAGCAAGGTAATATCTGCAAGCACTGTAATTATCGGTAACAGATAGTTTGATAGCAAGGTGATTTGTAACGAGCAACAAGTGACAATGGTAACAAAGATGCAGCAAGTAGCCCAATCCTTTTTATAGCAAAGGACCGGCCAGAATGTTCTCTTATAACAAGCAAAGAGTTCTCGAGGACACATGGGAATTATCATCAAGTTACTTTCACCATGTTTGTTTGATTCACGTTTGCTACTTTGATAATTTGATATGTGGGTGGACCGGTGCTTGGGTGCTGTTCTTACTCGAACAAGCCTCCCACTTATGATTACCCCCTCTCGCAAGCATCCGCAACTACGAAAGAAGAACTAAGCTAAATCTAATCATCGCATGAAACTTAGGATCCAAATCAGCCCCTTATGGAGTAATGCATAAACTAGGGTTTAAACTTCTGTCACTCTAGCAACCCATCATCTACTTATTAGTCCACAATGTCTTCCCTTAGGCCCAAGCACGGTGAAGTGTCATGTAGTCAACGTTCACATGACAGCACTAAAGGAAGCAACAACATACATATCATCAAAATATCGAACGAATGCCAAATTCACATGATTACTTATAACAAGACTGCTCCCATGTCCTCAAGAACAAAAGTAACTACTCAAAAATCACATTCATGTTCAAGATCAAAGGGGTATTGAAGATCATCAAGGATCTTAACATATAATCTTCCACCAAATAAACCAACTTGCATGAACTACAAGATGTAATCAACACTACTAGCAACACACAGGTACCAATATGAGGTTTTGGGAAAAATATTGAATACAAGAGATGAACTAGGGTTCAAGATGAGGTGGTGCTGGTGAAGATGTTGATGAAGATTGACCCTCCCACGATGAGAGCGTAGTTGGTGATGTCGATGGCTTCGATTTTCCCCTCCCGGAGGGAAGTGTCCTCGGTGGAATCGCTCCGCGGGAGAGCTAAAGTGCTCCTGCCCAGGTTCTGCCTCGAGAAGGCGGCGCTTCGTCCGGAAAGTCTTCTTTTTTTTCTAGGTCAAAACCCTTAATATAGCAGAAGATGGGGGCCAGAGGCCTGCCAGGGGCCCCACAAGGCATCAGGGGTGCCATGTTGCTTTGTGGGCAACTGGTGGGCCCCCTCTGGTACTTCTTTGCTGCAGTATTATATATATTCAATAAAAATTCTCCGTGAAATTTCAGGTCATTTGGAGTTGTGCAGAATAGGTAACTCTGATATAGCTTTTTTAGGTCTAGAATTCCTATTGCCGGCAATCTCCCTCTTCATGTAAATCTTGCAAATTAAGAGAGAAAATGCATTAGAATTGCATAACAAAGTGTTATAGTGATCAAAACATTATAAGTAACTAGACGTCAACCCGTGCATTTGCACGGGCTAGCATATTTATTGTGTTGGATAAAACCATCACAATAAATAGCAGATATTTAGTTCATTTGTTAAAGTATCTGGGTCTGAATAGATGAATGGTTGAATCTAAAGAGCGCTAAATTTATTCTTTTGACAAACAAAAATCTTTTAATATATTTAATTTCTGATATGTAAATTAACATTTGTTCTGGATATTCAACAATTAGATTTCGCTATGATTTGTAGTTACTTTTCTAGGAGGCCATTACATGTGTATTATTTAGATTGGTATTTTTTGGTAGTATTTTCTGTTAAACCCATCTTGTATTTTATCACTGTACAGAGCTAGTAGTTTATTTGAAGGGAATTGTGATGTTCATTTGGATTAAATTGTAAGCAAGGTAAATAATTATCCCCATTTTCTTTGCTCATATTTGGTACGAAGTTAATTTAAATTGGTCTCATATAATTTTATTACACAATTTTTTAATATATGAAACCTAATTTAATTTGCTACCGCATTTAAATTGGTACTTCCTCTCTAAAGAAATATAAATGTGTTTAGATCACTATGTAAATACTGTAAACTTCGCTCAAAAATAATAATCTAAACGCTCTTATAGAAGGAGTAACATATTACTCCTCTTTACACTACTGTGCGCATGTTTATCAGTGATAGATTTTTTTGCTTGGGTCGTCGGCGGGTTCGCCAGCCGCGGTCGGCGCTGGCGTCCTGTCTAGTTTGCTCGCCTGATCGGCCCCATGAGAGTGGCTGCGCCAGTGGCTCTCGTTGACAACGTACATCAGTAACCTCAGGAAGTCGTTCCTCGCGAACCACATCGCAACGCCGGCTGTAGCGGCAGCCATCCGGCCGTTCCCCTTTGCCCTGTGGTAGGTCGTCCCCGGTGAATCTGCAATCTCCTCCGATGCCCGCGTTGTTGAGTGGAGTTTCCGCATCCAGCAAAAGCGGCGGCGACTCTTATCCATCCCCATTTTCCCTTGACCCTGTGTTTGTACGAACAGGTGCATATCTTTCCTTTGCCTTACCATGTCCTCTCTCTATGAAATAAATTTCAGGCATGCATAGCACGGTTATCAAATTACTGTTTCTAATATTTTATCAAGCAATTAGACTCTTGGAATTTTCTAATATTTGTTAAATCAGATCTAAATTGCCAGGGAAGAAAGAAAGGTTATAGTAATTGATAAAAGCACATACGTGATGCATACATAACTGATATTGATTTTTGTCAAATCAGTTGTGAGCCCTCCATCAGGTATCTGTGTGAATACATTGTCTTATGAATGTATTTCCACTATTTTGAAAATAAAGTATAGTGGCCGTCCTCTTACAGTCAGAGAGAGCTTAAATATAGTTCAATCTTCAGAGAAACACCATAAAAAAAGTCAAGGGCCCAAGCTCACAAACACTATATTTGGGTTTGTTAAATGGATGCATCAAAACATTGAATTTGCTAGAAATTCTAAAATCAAACTAAATTAAATAATGACTATAGACTATATACGCATATAATAAGATACCCAAAAGTAAATAAATTTCGTTCTGTTAAAATATTTCAGATATATCAATTTGAAACCAAATAAGGCTGCTATGTCTGCATCACATTATATTTAGTCATATCAGAATGCTTGTAACAAAATCTATAATATATCCTTGTAAACAATGTTTTTTGCAACCTTGTCGGATGGACGCTCTTCATCTGAGATGACTATCTTCAATCCATTTCTGCTGGTCACCCTTGACATTGCAACATAGAGTTGTCCATGTGTGAACACTTACCTTTCTAAGTAGAGTCCAACTTTTTTGAGAGATTGCCCCTGGCTTTTGTTTGTAGTCATAGCAAAGCACACTGATATTGGGTATTGTCTCCTTTTCAGAATGAAAGGCCATTTTGAATCACTTGGTGACAGGATAATTCGTGGGATGTAAACTTTGTCACCAACGTTAGGACCTGTTATGACCTGGCCTTCAATGAAACGCTTTCCTAGCTGTGTTATTGTTAGTCTTGTCCCATTGCAAAGTCCTGCACTTTGATTGATGTTCCTCATAAGCATTATTGGTAATCCTACTTTCAGCCTCAGTTCATGGTCTGGTATTCCAGAAAATGTAAGACTATTCAGAAACTCAGTTGGGTACAACATATCTTCATCTTCCACCGTAGACATTGCCTTGCATGTTGTATCTGAACTGAAATAGGTTACCTCTTCTCCAGGGATTTGACTCATGATGCAGGCATTAATCTGGTCAACAGTCTCGTTTCTTGGGCACAAGATCGCTCTTTCCCCAAGGTATGTTCTATCAGTGTATTTTCTGTGTAAGTCAGGATAGGTGGTGTTAACAATAGATGCTTTCGCGTCATCCCCTTCATGTAAAATAAGGTCCTCTGGGATGCTAACCCAATCCTCTTCATCTATTGTTGACGTTGTGCCATCGCCTATGTTTAGTATAAAGTTTGCGAATTCAGCTGTTTTTGCTTTCTCTTCTGGACTACCTTCGGATGAATTCAGACGCATATTTTCTTTGAGTCGGTACTCCTCAAAGTTCTTCCATAGGTAGGATCTCTTTATTGATGCAGAAATGATATGTTCCCTTTTCCCCTGTGGTATAACTGGTAGGATTTGCCTGAAGTCACCTCCCAAGACTACTGTCATTCCTCCAAATGGTCTATGCTCTGCGTCCTCATATGTGAATCGAAGTATGTCTCTCAAACTCTTATCTAGTGCCTCAAAACAGTGCTTGTGTGTCTTAGGTGCTTCATCCCATATTATCAGTGACATTTTCTTTATTAGCTCTGCAAGAAATGTTCCTTGCTTAATGTTGCATGTGGACTCGTTAGTGATCTTGAGGGGAATGTGAAATCTTGAATGAGCTGTTCTTCCACCCTGTAAAAGAAGTGCTGCTATACCACTTGAAGCAACTGCTAGAACTATTTTTCCTTCAGATCTTAATTTTGTCATGACTGCTTTCCACAGAAACGTCTTTCCAGTTCCGCCATATCCGTCAACAAAAATCAATTTTCCAAGACTGTCATTGACTGATTCTATTATAACGTCAAAAGCCATCCTCTGATCCTGATTTAGCTTATGCAGTAACTTCATGTGTTCTATTCTTAAAGAATCTTTATCATAGTTTAGTTCCTCATTTACTAATCTATTATTTAGATCTTGAAGAACTGAACTATCTGGTAGTGGCATTCCTGGAAAATCTTTGAGGGACTTACCACCTTTAGTCAATAGTTGTTCTATCTCTGCCAGGAGCAGGCTCTTTATTTTTGCCGAGTTGAGTTCCAGGGCCTGAAAATTGAATATTCTTCTTTGCCGACGTTGGATATCCTCATATAGTAACTCCCAATTTGTTTGCCACAACTTTGCGGGATCCGTCACCTCACAAAATAAAAGTATTGTGCAGAAAAGTTGGCGCATTTGAGGAGCAGAGGCCCAATGGGATACTTCCTTGATGCAGTCATCCCACTCTTTGTCATCATTAAGTAGCCCAAGAGAATAACATGCGGATTTGAATGTTGGATGTACAACCCCATCAACTGTTCGAATTTCTTCATATGATCTGCATCCTTTGACGGCATTTAACAGCATTCTCAAGTAGTATTTTTCACCGCTCGTTGGTTGTGCATAGTAAATCCTGCCTATGGTTTTTTTCCACCACGCCTTTTCCTGCATTCTTTCTCTTGTGCATGCCAAGTCCATTTGGTTGGAAACTGTGCATACGTCAAACTGCGAGCTTCTTCATGCAACTGGCTGGCTGTCACCCATTCTGTGAACATTGTCTTTTCTATGTTAGGCCGGGATACAATTTGATCTAAATCCATTGAGTCCGGGAACACCACAACATGTTCATTTTCTAGGTGAAATTGTAACCTTTCAACCGCAGGCTCTCTGTACTGAAGAGGAAACTGAAATATGCGCCATACGGCTTCACATCCAGATATGTACCGGGCATCAAGGTACCTCTTGATTTCGTCGTCCCTGTTTGTTAGTTTGCTAGCTCTGGTTTCACTTTGTTGGTCTTCCGCTTCTATCAAGACGGTTGTTCGATCTTCTCCTTTGTGGATGTATTTGAATAAATACTTTATAGACCTTGATCTGTTGCACCACTCAACATTTATGTGGGCTTGATACTTGACCAGTAGGTTTCTATTGTATGGCACAACAAATCTATTGTCTAGCTTCACTCCATTCTTGTCCACAGTGTTGCCATCATCTCGCCTTCTATATACTGGATAGTTATCTTCATCTATGGTAGTCTCAGTGCAAAAATTCTTGGGGAAATGTTTGGCACAACTTTGATCGACCATGCATGGTGATTTTGGGTGTGCTTGACCACATGGACCATGTATCATGTAATTTTGCACTGCTTCGTACCCTTCTGGATCACTATTCTTATCAGGAATTTCGGCTGATATGATTTTGTCGATCTGGGAAGGACTTGGATCTTTATCATCTGGGTGTAGAAACACCAGTATGTGTGCATGCGGGAGGCCTCTTTTCTGGAACTCTATAGTGTAGACAACTTTATGAAAGTAAACAAATTTGAGAAGAAATGAATTAGGACAATCATCTAGGAAAGAGTGAATATGTACTTATTAGGTAAACTTACTTGCAATTGTTTGTCCAAAACACTTTCCGTTCTTTATGTCATTCATAAGTTCCTTCAGTTTTAACATGAATACTCTGGCAACGATATCTGGACGATCTTCAGGTTTTTGGCCTGGAATCAGATCCAACATATCTTGTATTTCCAGCCATTTTGGATTGCATGTAAAAGTAATGAAGAGATCAGGATAGCCAGCCCAACGACATATCGCCATGGCATCTTGGTAGTTTTGCTGCTTATTTCTTGGACTGTCATTACATGATGAGGGTAGTACGAGTCTTTGTCCAACTTGTTCGGTTCGTGTATCTCCATTTTCTATTGCATCATGCAGTCCTCTGTACAGTTCTGTCCTCAACTTACCTTGGTTTGTCCTGTACCAATTTAGTCTCCACTATTCAATGCACGTTGCTGCATCAACTAAGAACTGCAGGAACAAACGTCCACTCATTTGCAATGTTGAAGTTTCGTTCAGACGTTGTTGTATGCGATACGCATAAAACTCCAGCATTGTTACATACTTTCTTTTACCTTTGCTGCCTCTTTTATTTTCATACTCTATTTCTGGTCTGAAACCATCTTCTCCATATGGAAAAAACAAGGGGTACTGCATTGACATATAGCTTGGGTGCAACTCTGAAATCCTCTGTAACATTCTGTCTTTGGTCTCAAATATTATATCAAATTCATTGTTTTCTCCATCTTGTTCCCCAATAATTAGTGCTGCACTTCTGAGGCAGATGGTAGGTTGTACTGCCGTCCATCTTTCGACCTTTTGTTGATCAATCTTAGTCTTACATCTTTAATACGTCGGTTTTGGAATCTGTCCCTTGCCATACGAAATGATTTGACTAAAACATTGTGCTCATCAAGCATTTCCAGTAGTCCTTTGACAATGTTTTCATCTGGCTGTGTCTTACTCTCCGTTGAAGCAGATGCATTAATCCTATTCCGCACTTCATTTTCTGTGTCATGTATGTACAATTGGGGAAATTTTGGTTTCGTCACGTCATCCTTAGGAAGTAAAGTGCCAATCTGATGGTAATTCTGGCCATTCAAACGGAAAACATACGGTCCAGATGCCTGCTTATTAATTTCATAATCAACCTTTCCTCCCATTGAACTGAATGCGAACATCGAGTTGTACAACCTGATGTTCTGGCGGAAATTTGATGATTCTCCTCTTTCATTGTAACGTAGTAGCTGTCGGAGATACAGCGGAGCTTGCTTCAGTGGTGGTAATTTAACTTTCCCTTCCTTGCAGCAGAGACCAAATTTTGGAACTGTGATGTTACTTGTGCTTGTGCTTCTCTCTCCATGCCACATAATGGCATTGCAAAATTCACAAACACAATTTGGTTTTCCCAGATATGAAACTTGAGTGACATCCTTCGCTACATTAGATACTTCACAGTCATTGCCCTTTTCTGTCCTTAGTCGTTTGCTTGCCTTTTTCAGCTGGAGGATCTCTTTCCTTTTCTACCTAGCTTCCTTTGCTGCTGCTCTAATGATGTCTGATTGACTATCATTAGATTCGAGTGTTGCTAGTTTAGAGGCCGCTTGCTCAGGTATTTGGATTCCTTGATGATGCCACATATTCCTGCATTTTATTTTGTTATCATTTTAATAATCCAGGTAAATTAATATTTATATGATTATTTTTGGTACTGTGGTAATGAATACCTTCCGTTGTTTTGATTTTCTCTAGTGCGTGTTCGACGCATGTTGACTGCGGCTAGTGAATCCTGAAATAATGAGGTAAAAAGTGTAACTGATTTTATTCTGAGATATAAGTGAGGGCATCTTATACGTAGCTGATTTTATTTGTCCAGAAATTCAGAATTGCTGAAGATAAATTTAATGTAAACATGTCAGGCACCACATTGTTTGCAAGGATGCTGAAGGTATTTGTATGGAACAGATAGTTTCCTGATAAGATTCTTTTTCGTATGGATTGTTTTACAACAAAGGCTTTTAAATCTTCTAAAATCATTATTCTATTGTGAAAGAAGGATACTTGTGTTGTCACCTTCCAATGAGAGGACGTATATGCTCTGTAATTGGTGATCTGAATCTCAAGTTTATCGCCACTTTCTCTCTGTAATTCAAGTTAATACATAGCATGTGTAATGAGATCGGAGAGTTGATGTATATATTAATCATTGCAGGAGACATGCATATATTATTTGTGGAAGGAGATAATGAACATTGGCTGCAAGTACTGCCACGCAACCTGTCTGCTCCTTGCTGCTTGCGAGAGGAGGGCAATGTCTTGCCGGGATGTGCACGCTCTGTAATTGGTGATCTGAATCCCAAGTTTATCGGCGCTTCCTCTCTGTCAAGTTAATACAAAGCATGTGTAATGAGATCGGAGAGTTAATGCATATATTAATCATTGTAAGGAGACATGCATGTATTATTTGTGGAAGGAGATAATGAACATTACCTGCAAGTACTGTCACACACCCTGTCTGCTCCTTGTTGCTGTCGAGAGGACTAATTATTGCATGTATGTGATGAAGGATGAGATCAGGGGCGATGTCTTGCCTTGATGTGTACGAATTGAGTCGATATAGAATTCTTATTTGTAAAGAAGCGTAGTTAAGGCTAGAGTTTGTAGGTTGGAGTTTGTCATCTGTACGTTTTAAACCTATACAATATCTGAGCCGTTATTATTTTGTGTCACCAGATAGATGGCTCCTACTTGAAGTCAGTTTCCATGTATACTAAAATATATGCACGTCTCTGTTTCTTACACGTCTTGTCTACCCATTGTTTTTCTTCAGAGAATTGTATGGTACACACACGACTCCTTATCTCGACAGAATTGTTTTTCTTTAAAGAATTTTAATATTTAACCTATTTAATTCCAATTAAAATCTGAGTCATGGCTGGTCACGCATGATATGTCTAGATGGCAAGATGGAATGACCTATTGATTGGCAATGCAGATTACTAAGTGGTGCACTTCAGTTTCAGTGGTCGTTAGTTCCACGCACAATGGGCTCTTGGCGAGAACAGATGATGATGTGCACATTGTTGATTGTTTGGCTGTCATATGCTTTTTCTGTAGTGTCTCAACATGTGAAAATTTGTATGTCGTCGAGAGGCCTATTCTGTAGCGGATGAACATGTGAAAATCGCTAATGTGTGTACGATAAATGACAATGTTTTTTTGTAACTGATGTACCATCCCATGTGCTAATGACTTTACTAACATGAAGGTACGCATTTACATTTATTAAAACCAATCTTAAACAATGATGTTCATATAAAGTACAAATCTGATGATCCTATATGTTCTATTACATGCTAAATAACTGGATTTCCACTAATCAACGATTTGACTTTTGAGTTCTTGATACACCACACTTCTGAATGTCTTTGTTCATCAATTCTTTATTGGCACAACTACGCCTTGTCCTAGGCCTTGAATCATTGTGCTCCTGAGTACCTGCCTGTTTTGATTCTTCTTCATGGTGATTGTTTACTTGTTTGCTATCAATACCAGCACATTTGCGAGTTACGGCGCGTTTCCTCTTGGGGCCTGCTTCCATGGATTTTGATTTCATTATTTCCTGACTACCTTCAGTTTTTGGTTCTTCGTCAAGGTGTACGACATGAGTTGTGCTACTTCTCCTACCCCTTTTAGTCCGGTTAATAGTGGGTTCATCATCCTCTGGTTCTTGCTTTATAGTTTTCATAACTGATAACTTGTCCGCTTGCTCCTGCCAAAACATTTGGAACAATTAGTGACTTGTAGAACTATGAAAGAATAAGCAAATGCAGCAAAAAACTTACATGGCTATCTTTTTGAATTCCCTTTTTCTTAGATTTCTTATCAACAACAGATATGGGTTCATCTTTCTCTTGACTATTCATATTTTCTGATTCTTCATCAGAATGTACAACATGACGTGTGTTCCTAGTCCTCCTAGTCTTTTTAGTGTCTGATAGAATGGGTTTATCATCCTCCATCTGCCCATTCAAGACATTGGGTGTGTCAGTAAGAGGCTTGTACCAAAACATTTCAATTTGGGTAAAGTGCCATCAACATTCATCATTATAAAATATGGCATGCAGATACAAAATAATATAGAGCATTGTAGTAGAAATAGATGATACCTGCTCAATATTTGAATGATGTACTGATGTATCTTTTTCAGAATCTATGAAAAAGATTCTATGAACAGTGTATTCTTGATAACCGTACTTCAAATTATAGTCATTCAATCTGAATTGAAAAATCAATCTCTGCCCACATATTTTCTGGATTTGTTTTGTCTGTTCATGGATATCACAATCATCCCTCTCTATCAAAAAACTTGCAGATTGCTTAATCAATTTTTTTGCTTCTGCCTCAAACATGGTGCAAGTTGTTGTTGCACTGAGATCACATATCTCTAGTTTCAGTTTGTACCTAGTAATAAAATGGAACATGTGGTTAGTGCAGGATAAATTACTAACTAAAGAATGAGATAGTATGAAATTCACCTTGGACATATCTTTTCAGGTTCTTTTTGACATTTCGGATAGTAGAAGTGGTTCCCTTGTTTCTGTACCTTTTTGTTGCATTTGCGGCATCCTATGTAGTACCACTCATCTGATGTATTAATTGACTTAATCATTGCTTCTGCAGTATAGAACTTTTCCTGTCCATTACAGGTTAAATTAGCACATAAAATTTATGAGAAAAGAATATAATACTAACTATAAATACCTATTTTTCAGATTCATATGTAATTTCAGTTATTTCTTTTAGGGTTCTTCTGTTATAGAGCATCTGTTCTTGAATTGTGCCTTGCAAGTGGGCTTCCGGCTCTATTTCTTCTACCATATCATCTTGCAAGCAATACCTGTTTTGCATGAGATAAGTATCCATGTATGTAGTAGAACATGTTTTTCATATTACTGCAGAAAATCTGTTTCACCTCGTTTGAAGCACATTTGTTTTAGGGATATCCAAATCGATATAAACTCTTGTCGCACATGTAGATGACAGCGAGTACTCTGCATGCACTTTGATATATTTGATTATGTATATAAAAAAGACACGCCTAGAAATACTTGCCCATTGTTAATACGAATACAAACCTTTCAGTTTTCTAACAGTAGTTGATGTTACTATGACCACACGCCCCAAAGAATCTTCATCAATTTGACTAACCTTATTACCCCATAGTCTAATATTAATTTTTTGATCCCTGTATATTCCAAGAGAAATACCTATTAGCACCCACGATAATTGTACTTGTCTAATTGTTTTTAGTGTACTCAATCAATTCGAAGCACAATATCTCGAATCTTTGAAATCCCGTGGGTTGTCTGTGTTTCTTCAATATGTCCTATGTAACTTGCTATGCCAATGACATCTGCTAATAAAGTGGTATTAATATGCATAATACATGGAAGTTAATAATTGAAACAAATATAATCATACCAGATAAGTAAATCGTTTGGCTGTCTCTTGTGGAAAGAACTTCAACAGTACAAAACGTGAAGCTTTGTTCTGCTATTTTGATATTTTTTTGACCTTTTATCTCTTGAATTTTTGTCGTGTGCAAGAAATTTAGAACCTT
This sequence comes from Triticum aestivum, assembly GCF_018294505.1. Lineage (NCBI taxonomy): Eukaryota > Viridiplantae > Streptophyta > Magnoliopsida > Poales > Poaceae > Triticum > Triticum aestivum. The sequence continues at coordinate 411,697,644 of NC_057799.1, read as the reverse complement.
TTCGCTTTCAACTGGACAGAAATTCATTGCAGACATAACCTTAAAATTTGCTATCATGTAGACTAAACCTTCTTGGATCAATGGTCTGAACTTGTTAACCATATGCTTCATTACCTTGCCATGTATCATAGTACCCTGAAACATTACAGTGTAGCGAGAAGATGCATCAATATTATAGTAACTACTACAACTCACAATAGTGTATTTATGTTGGAAATTCATAAAGTTTCATCATTAAGCTAACCTCTTCATCAAGTAGTATCATGTCAAGGCTAATAAGTTCATTGTTGCTGAGATTAATGGCATCCCATAGCCTAATTATTCTGACCTTGACTTTCCAGGAATCCTTCTGATTGCTAATCTCATGGAGCATATCGTGTGCCATTGTTTTGAGGGTAAACAAAAGGAGTTGACCTATAAAAACACAATTTCCAGAAGATTACATATTGGTGGTCATGCAATTTGCATGTAGTATGAAGTCCAGAGCCTAACAATTTGATTGAACCAACGAAACAAATAATCTCTCTCAGAACTGGGCTAGAAAGCAACAAAAAGTAATTTGAATTGTAAGCAAGCATAATTTTGTTGCTTAGTAATTTCTTAGTCTCTGGCAAATCCAAGGCTTCACTTGCGAAGAAAGATTTTCTCTTGCCCATTGTGAAGTTCATAAGCAATATGAAGTAAATAGACTAAAATTTTGAATTAACCAATGAAACAAACAATCTCTGAAAAACTGGGCAACGACGAAGCTTACGTACCAAACAGGAGAAGGTTCACCAGCGACGATGTTCACGACCGACAGGAGCCTCCTTTATGTGTAGATAGTTTGTTTCAGGCTGCAGTTAATTTATAAGATGGCGACATGGGCTTGGTTCTGCCCCGTCGCGATCTCCACGAAGTGCCCAAAGAGCGTACGTCAGCAAACCTAGGATTGAATCCTAGGACTGTCAAAGGACGCAGTAGAAAACATGAATCCTAATGCAATTGAAAAGATAAGGTCGATTCAAATGTTAAATCAGGAAAAAAATGACGAACCTGATCTATTCCCCAACTTGGTTGCTCCAATTTGAGAGAGACTTGTTTGTTTTTTCCATGGGAGGAGGAGGAGAGATTCCATGGCGTGAGCGCACCAGATCAATTTCCTAATTTCCTTGCTCCAATTTGAGAGATATGATTGATTTCCTTACTCTGGGGAGGAGGAGACCATGGGGAGGAGAGAACGTGAGGAGGAGACCGTGGGGAGGAGGAGAGACTATGGCGCACGATTGTTTTTTACTGGGAGAGTAAGAGACGTGGAGAAGATAGACTTTTTTGAGGGATTTTGAGGGCATTTTTTCACAATTTTGAGGGCTATATACGAAGTAGATATATCGTGCAATCGTGATAGCATGCGGTTGGGATTTCTAATAGATTTATATGGTTGATGTACCACTAAAAAAATGGTTGATCTATATCTAAAAAAATATGGTTGATCTGCACCGTAATAACATGGTCCCACCAGATTAACGGTTCCTAATTACTGATTAACGTGGTAATTTCTTGGGAGTCGCTAATTAGTATAGGTATAGATGCAGGGACTTACGCTAGCTCGTTGTACAGGCTCACCGCAGCTCTGCTTGCGCTTGGGATGTTCCATGTACAAGTCCATGTTACCACTTGCTTGGATGTGCAGGCCTTGTGCTCCTTGCATCCCCCTCTGCATTTTTGACACGGCGAATGGTTGATCAAATAAGAGGAATCGACCTTGTTGTTGTACCGGAGGACAGATACTTACAAGGTTATACGGGTGTGCAGGATGTGTACCAGATCCCGTAGCGCCGTCATGCTTCGCTAAAAAATGGATTTGCTTGTTTCAGATGATATCTCCAGAAGAAATAAGAGTCAGAGTCAGAGTTGGATAGGCGTGTAAGCTACGAGACCAGTTAAAGGATATCCAAACATCATCGGAACAGTGCACAAGGGAGTGATGTGTGGATACCTAGTTCGGGCCAGTGTTTGGGCATGCTCGCCTAGCTAGAGTGCGGGTCACTTCAGAGCCGTTGAGGGTGATGCGCTGGCTGGCCGCGCACGGATGCAGATCTTGAATGGCAGCAGAGCGCTACGATGCGGTGGACGAGACCGTTGGTGAAGCCCCAGCGGCCTCGAGGGGTGGAGGTGCGACGGTGTGCTTGGTGAAGTAGCCCCGGTGAGCTGGCAGACGGCGTCGGTGAAGCACACCTGATGCGATAGAAGTCGGTGTCTGTGAGACACGTCAGTTGCGGCGGCCGACGTTGTCGGTGGACCACCCGGTGCGGTGGATGAGGGCATAGATGAGGTAGCTCCGGTGCGGTGGTGAAGCGCGACCGTCGTCTTCGTCGTCGTCGTCCGGCACAGAGGTGGGGAAAGAGACAAGACGAGGGGCGATTCGAACTTTGCTTGGATTGGCGGCGAATTAGGGATTTGAGCAATCTGGGCGCGGAAGAGGACGGTGGAGAAGGGAGATTTTGTAGGGCTGGAATTGGGGCCGCCAGATATTTCAATCCGAAACGTGGAAGCGCGAACTTATTTTGTTGTCGTCCTTTTTTTGGGGGGAGGGGGGAGGGAGGGAGGGGGTGGGTGGCTGGGTGCTAAGCGTCCGTCCAACACACACGACCACCACGACACGACCCTGGTCTGCCTGGTGCGCCTACAAAAAACGTGAATCGTATTTTCGATCGCATTTCTAAACCGTTTATCAGAATGAGGTAATAATATGGCGTTGGAAAGCTGCTATAAAACCGCTCCTTTGACATGTTGAAATTTTTCTCTAATTCCCTATAGATAAAGAGTAATTTGGAAAATCGTAAAATTTTGCAAACCGAACAGCCGAGTTGGTATTTTCAATGTAATTTCTAAATGGCTAATCCAATTGAAGCAAATGATATGGCGTTGGAAAGCTTGTGAAAATGCGCTACTTTTTCATGTTCAAAGTTTTTTCTAATTTTGAACGGTTTAAAAGTAACTTAGAAAACGGTACAAGTTCCATCGAGTTTGTATTTTCAAGATAATTTTTTTACCGTACGTCCGAATGCAACAAATGATACAGCATTGGAAAGCATGAGGAAATGCGAAACTGTTTTGTATATATTGTTTCTCTCAATTCCTTACTGTTTTAAGTCGATTTTGAAAATGGCTAAAAATGTATTTTTGCCGTAATTTCTACAAACTTTATTGGAATGGGGAAAATAATATACCGCTGAAAAACTACAGAAAATGCGAAACTTTTTCATGTTGATGGTTTTCTCTGATTCCTAGCCGTTTTTAAGTAATTTTCAAAACAGCGAGATCATGCGTTCTTCCTTTATCGCGAAACGAATTCTTCGAAAATGCACCGCGTGAAGAACTTGAACTTCTCGGCATGTCTACCTGAACTTCACTCTGTTTTTCATGTGTGTTTTTTGCTCGTAGATCTCCATCCACTGCTAGTATCTCTCCATCCATTCACCGGAATTGAGCAGGTGATATACCGATGGAAAGCTGCTGTAAACACGCAACTTTCTCGTGTTGATCATTTTTCCATACTCGCGACGATTTTAAAAGTTTTTCATCTAAAATTCATTCAGCATAGTAGTTGAACTTCCTGCTGTTTTCACGTTGAACTTCTGTGACGTATTTTTGTTTGTAATTTTCTCATCCATTCGTCAATGTTACACAAATAATATTCCTTTTGTACAAACGTCTCTCACAATCATTTTTTTAACTTTCTCCGACCGAGGACTTGAACTTACACAAATGATATTCCTGTCGTTTTGAGGTAAATTAGAAAATGGCGAGATCATGATTTCTGCGTTCATCGCGAACGGAAATGCACTGCGTGAAGTAGTTGAACTTCTGGGGCATGTCTGTTTGAACTTCACTCTGTTTTTTACGTGCTATTTTTTGACGTGCTGTTTTTTGCGCTGCATAAAGTAGTTGAACTTCTGGGGCATGTCTGTTTGAACTTCACTCTATTTTTGACATGCTATTTTTTGACGTGCTATTTTTTGCACTGCGTGAAGTAGTTGAACTTCTGGGGCATGTCTGTTTGAACTTCACTCTGTTTCACTTTATTGTATTTTTCTTATATGAAATACACACCGTGTAGTACGTGAACTTCTGGTTGTTATCACATTGAACTTCTCTCTGGTTTGAGAGAATTATTTTAAAACACAAAAAACCACATTTTTATGTATTTTGGACATCTAAATACATGGTGAACCTCTCTCACAAGAATTTTTTGAACTTTTCCTCACCGAGCAATTGAACTTCTAGCAACCATTTTTTTTCGTTTATGAGTTGTTTTTAAAAGTGCAAAAAATGGCGTTGTGTTTTTTATTTTTTGAACAGGTAAATCCTAGATTTTAATAAACTCCGAACTTCTGTGTGTATTTCAATTTGAACTTCACCTTTTTATATTTTGATTAAAGAATTGTATTCGATTTTTATACGAAAAAATCAAGCATGGAAATAAAAGGTGAACCTCTCTCGCAAGGATTTTTGAACCTCCCCGGACAGCGCACTTGAACTTCTTTCAACAAACCTTTTAAGCTTTTATTTTTCTATAATTTTATTCTCACCTGAAATGCATTCCTTGTAGTACTTGAACTTCTTGTTGTTTTCACTATGAACTTCTTTCAACAGGTAAGAATTTTTTGAATACATCAAAACGTGTTTTAAATGGTATACATGAAAATTTTAAACCGTTCATCGAAATGTGGCACATAATATACCCGGTGGAAAGCTTATGCATCACAGCAAGTTTTTCATGTAGACATGTGTTACAAATTCGTTGCCCTTTGAGAGCAGTTTTTAAAATGGCAAAACAACGTTGTTTTTTGCTTTTCAAAACAAGATGTAAATGAACGACGGACGTCTCGTAAATACAATTTTTGAATCGTGCAGGGTGGAGCACGTGAATTTCGTGCAACAAACCTTTTAGGCTTTTAGTTTTGTATTCTTTTATTCTCTTATGAAAAGTAGTTGAACTTCCCGCTGTTTTCACCTTGAACTTATGTCATGTATTTTCGTTCAACCTCTCTCACAAGAATTTTTAAACTTTCTCGGGTAGAGCACTTGAACTTCTAGCAACAAATTTTTTACCATTTTCTTTTTCATTCTTTTTAAATACAAAATTCACACCGTGTAGTACGTGAACTTCTGGCTCTTATCAATTTGAACTTCTCTCTGCTTCTCTTTAGTAACGTAAAAAATTTGAGTTTTTATAGACATCGAACCGCTCTAAGTTTTTTATTCTCATTTGAAACGCATTTCATGTAGTAGTTGAATTTCTCGCTGTTTTGGACGTCTCTGTGTCGTAGTTTTTTAACTTGTTCGGGGCTTCATGTTTTTTATAGTTTTTTTACATTAAACCAACATACTAAAAGCACATTTTTGCATCAATGCATACTATTGAACTTCATGAAACAATACAAAACAAGAAATTAGATAACCCGATGTACAAATGGGGGCCAAATAAACAAACGATCTTATTCCCTTTCATACGGCTTACTGAATTTCACATGTCCAAATGAACTTCACTTAGTTGTCTCACCTTCATCATACACCTTGTACATCCAAGCCAAAATCAAAATCAAAACCATGCCTCTCCAAACACAACATGTGCACAAAGAGAGCTATAGTTGTTCCTTCCCAGCTATATGTGAACTTCTACAGTCGATGTATTTTTTCTGTAGTAGATGCATAACAACTACGGGGAGGAGAATATTTTTGTTAGTAACAGGAAAAATTCGAGTATTTGTAAAAAATATCAAACCGCTCCACTTTTCGAAATTGAACTTCTTGGATTATTATTTACTAACGAGGAAAATCTGTGTTTTCATATACATTAAACTTTTCTATTTTTAAAAATTGAACTTCTTGGTTTTTTCAATTTGGACTTGGTGTTATTTCTTTTAGTAACGGAAAAAATCCTAGTTTCTTAATAAACATCGACCTATTCCGTATTTTAAAAATAAACTTCGAAGTTTTTTTAACAGAGACAATCCCTTTTCATATGAAATTGTTTGAGATGCTTTTTTTAATTGATCTTCTTACAGTTTCTAATAAACATTGAACTTCTTCGTATTTTTAAATTTGAACCTCTAGGCTTTAAATCCATCAAAAGTATTCTTGGTTTCAAGTTTTAGACATGAGAAAAATCTTATTGTTATATTAACATTGAACTGCTCGCCTTTTGTAATTTGAGGCTCCTTTTCTATTTTTTAAAAATAGAACATCCTTCTTTTTGTAAATATGAGTTGTTGTCTATTATTTTAATTTAACCTTATTTGAACTTCATGGATTTTTTAGCGCTAACTTTCAAAATAAGGGGGGGGGGAGTTTTTTCAACAAACTTTTTTTGAAGGTTTCCTTAGTGTTTATGTTTGTTCTATTTTTACCAATTCTGAACTTGAGTGCACTTGTTCTTTCAGACACAAACAATTGTAGTTTAAAATTTTGAACCTCGGGATTTATGTGTACTCTCTCATGTAAATGAGGTTAAGGAACCTTTTTTGCACAAGTGAACTTCTGACATTTGAAAAGGAAAAATTCCTATGAAGCTTCAACTATGTCGAGAACATACATATGCGAGGAACACCCCCACCCAGATTTGCACTATCTTTCAAACATATAACAAACATTAGACCGCACATATTTTACAACCAAAACGAAGCAACATTACAGCAACCAAGGAGATGTTGGGCAGAAACAAGTAGAGCAGCCGCAGTTATAACAAATAATATGCCACAAGTACCTTTGTTACAACATCAAACACCTTTGTTATTTTAATTTTAATTTTTGTTTAAAAAATATCAACAACACATGGCTCACTACATTTTTTTATTATTTGCACTAATTTTACTATACGTAAACTTGTCCTTATTTTATATTTGAACTTCTCACATGAAACTAATGTTTTTATTGTACAAAGTATGTGTTGCCAGCTACATTGGCGAGACACAAATGCATAATTTTGTGTAGAAAAACATTGGATCCCAAAGCACTCTGTATCTCTCAAAAGAATGTGCCATTAACCTTTTTTTCTCACACAAAATGCTTCCGAAGTACATAGACAGAAAGGACACATTAACGATTTCCACAATTTCTATGTCTCTCTCTCCATGAAACACAAGCCTCGATAGAAGCACACAAGAAGAATTAGCACTTCAGAGCGGTGATGCATTTTGGAGAAGAAAAATCCTTTTTCCCATTCATTTTTTGAAGGGCACATGAAACTGAAGCAACTCTTTTGCACCAATAGATACTACTGAACTTCAGACAAAAGTTCATTTTGAAACAATACATGGTCATAACAGCAGCAGGGAAGCGAGATTTCTGCTACAGGTGCAAAAAGCGAGATTTATGCGCCCCATCCAAAAAGGAGATCGCACACCACACATCGCCTTGACTCCATGGACAAGATGCTAAAAGCAAGTAGTGGAAGCGATTAAGGACTCTAATGACCCCTCCTGTAGCAAAGAGGTAGAAGTTCAGTTTCATGTAAACTTCAGATTCAGAGGTGCTTCTCTTCCTCTGTGGGTGTCCGTACTAGCAAAAATTCAGAAAAGAAAACAGTCGCGAGAAAGGAATGCTGATGTTGCTGCACGTGGAGACATGCCGCGGGAGTGAGGCGCTGCGAGAGCCGGTGGTCGGTGGCCTCCGTCGACGGAGGAGGTGAAGGCGTCGTGCTGTCCTCCGGCACCGGCGATGTGGTGCGGCCGTTGGCGATGCGCAAGGTTGGGGTGGGGCTGCGGCGGCGGTGCCGATTGGGGCAAGGCGATGGCGGCCTCGCCAGTTGGGGCAGGTGGGGGCCGGGCGGCGCTGGGGTTGTAGCGCCGGTTGGGGGCGCGGTGGGGCGGCGGAATCGCACGGGGAAGGTAGGGAGGGCAGCGGCGTTGCGCGGGGAAGGCGAGGTGGGGCGACAGCGCGTGGAGGGGATGGCCGGGAAGGTGGGGCGGCAGCGCGCGGAGATCGACGGGGAGCAGCGGGCGGAGGCCATGGGCGGATGCTTGGGCGGACGGATCCCGGCCCGCAGGGTGCGCGCGCGAGGTTACAGGCGACGGCGGCGGCGGTTCCGGGGGCTGGTGCCTGGTGGGTGGGGGCGCCGAGGAGTTGGAGTGCGGGAGTTGGGGATGGACGGAGTGCGGGAGGTGGGGGACCGGCGGTCGTGTTTTTTCTTCTTCGTTCCACCGGGTTCGGGAGTTCAGCAATATCGGATCGGCTATCCAAATAACTATTCTGATCCCAGGATCAGAATAGTGCTACCCTATATATATATATATATATATATATAGACACACACATTTATAAGGACATGGTTGCATAACCAAATTAAATATCCACTTACATAGGTGGCTACTACAACCATGGCATTTGCACACACCAAAGTAAATTATTACATGCATAATTACATAGGTGGCTACTACACACATAACATTTCCACACACCAAAGTAAACTATATATTACATGCATGATTAACTAGGATAAATGATCATCTGATCATCATCTACTTCTTGTGACGCTTGCTCTGGTTGTGGCTCGATCCGGCCTCCTCGATCTCTGTAACAAGGCACTTCCTCATGTCAACAATCCACCTGTGCATCTCCTAGCATGTGTACACGCTCTTGGCCGTGAAACTGAGGTGAGGTTCATCCAGTTGCCTCATCCAGGCCCCGTGCCAGGATACGGGACATGTTTTGTTGGCATCCTGCTTCATCTCTTCGTAGTATGGGTCGATGATGGCTGAGGCGAGTTCAACCAGGGAGTCCTTCTTCGTGCTGCCCCAGACCCTGTAGTGCTCACGGATTTCGACAAGGTTCTTGCAGGCCAAGCCCGTTACCCTCAGCGCTTTTACATCGTTGGTGGTTTCCACCGTGGCGAACTTGTAGTCGATGCTGTTGACAAACCTGGTGAAACGGTCGCAAGGCTCTGTGGCCATGCAGTAGTGGTAGATGAGGACATGATGGCCCATGCACAACTAGGCGTTGGAAACCTTCTGATCTATGTTGGGACAGCCGATGGTGTACTGGAGGTCGATGCCGACCACCTTGTACTTGTCTCGAGCAAGCAACTGCTCAACGGTGTTGATGTAGTCATCCACCACGGCCAGGTCAATGGTGTACACCACCGAGAGATCCGTCTTCCTCATGTGGGTCTCCACTTTATGCTCGCTGAACTCCATTGGAGCGCCGCTAGACATCCCCTCTCTATGTGTCGTCGTGGGTGTGCTTGTTGTTTTATGGGGCGCGATCGAAAGGTTGAAGAGACTAAGGTTATAATGGCCGCGGGAATTAAAGGGGAAGCCGGACGGCCTGGAATATCGGCAGGCCCTATTGGCGGTTCTAATTTGCAGCGGCAACTCCATCGTGTCGCACATAACTGCATCGCGTGGTAACACGCGCGGCGGAACCGCATGCATATGGGGCCCCGATGTGATCGTGCGCACGCCCATCCGCTGGCAAAGCGCGCGCAGAGGGACGCGAGAAGAGCGCTCCGCGGTCGCCTCAACGGCGGGCAACCATATATATGCATATAATAGTTGAACACGCAAGGAAAAGCTATCCACAAGCCGAGCGCGCCGACAGATGCGAGCAGAGCGCGCCGACGGACACGAGCAGAGCGCGCCGCGGCGCCTAACAGCAAGCAGAGGCCGGCATAGTGATACGTGGCAAATAAGACGAACTGTGCGAGCGATGTCAGAGACATCAAGCATGAATTAGATTAGAGTTGTGTGTGCGATACATGGCATACAGTTGATCCATCCGAGATGTTTGTGATGGAATAAGCCATGTGTGTTGTGGGCAAACACTTGCTGGTATGTAACGTTAAATTTAACCAAAAAAGTGTTAATGCATGTTACAAAAATTGTATAACTGGAAACTATGTTCAAATACGAATCCAATGATATAATCTTTGGCGACATGCATTCATATTTTATTAGTTAAATCCTACTTATAAACCAGGACGGGGTATAGTAGGTAATTAAATCACAAACATTTTTTTGTATTAACCGTATGTGTACGTGTTCTTTCGTCCTCCTCTCGCACGTCTTGTCACCCCGCTGCTGCAGACGGCTTACAGCACAAGCTTGCACAGCGTGCGGGGGCGTTCTTTTGACCAAACGGTAGCTCGAAGTGGCGCCAATGAATCGTCGGTGAGCCCGTTCCCACGCAACCTCGTAGGTTCCCGCGCAAGCTTCCCGCCCGACTCGGTGAAATCCCCCAAAATCCCAATGCTTACTGGCCTGCTATATAAACCCTCACGGCCGGCGAGTCCCGCATTGCATTTTCCCCTCCCTCCCTGTAGCTTATCTCGTCTGCTTCTCACACAATCGCCAATGGCACCGGTCCGTCGTCGTCACTCAGCTACTCCGTCGTCATCAGAGGACAGCTCCAGCTGGGAGGCTACACCGCGGCGGCAGCGCAGTCCCCAGCGTAGTGTAGTGCGCGTGGCATCCCTGTTGGGTGTGCATGGAACACCCACCACACGCTCCGCCGCCGGTGCCCGTCAGCAGCTGTTGCCGGCCGCCATTGCCGCCACAGCACCGTCGAAAGCCAGGGCCATCACCCACTCCGCCGCCATGGCCCGAAGGCGGGAGGTGGCCGTCGTGGCCGCCACCCCACTACCGGCCTCCACCCGCTCCGCCACAGTGGCACGAAGGAGGGAGGTGGCCGTCGTGGCCGCCACCCCACTGCCAGCCACCATCACCCGCTCCGCCACCGCGGCCCGAAGACGGGAGGTGGCCGTCGTTGCCGCCAGCCCGGCGTCGACTGTCGGGATCATCACCCGCTCCGCCATCGCCGCCCGAAGAAGGGAGGCAGAGGTGGAGGCCCGCACGTGCGTCAGCAACCTTGCATGCTACATCGAGTTCCTGCGAGTGGAGGAGGAGCGCCTCGTCGAGCACGCAAAGTGCCTTACCGCAGTCGTGGCTACAGCACACACCGACGCAGAGGCGAGGAATCAGGAGATATACGAGCAGTACGGCCGCTTCGAGAGGGGTCGTTTGGAGCAGTAGTGGGCGTTCGAGCTGGCAAGCGTCGCTGAACGTGCAGCAGCGGTAGGTGCCGTATTGCAGTTGTCCAGCTCGTCGGTAGGCTCGTCCTCCTCCTATGCCTCTTACTGAGCACGCTCGGCAGAGGAGAGGCCGTCGGAAGTAGCACAAAGCCCCTCCATAGTAGTAGTATTTAGGGGCTATTTTGTTTAGTTCATCTGACTATAGATGTGGTGGCACTGTACGACGTACTTAAAATTAGCTAGTATATAGTTGAACTAGCTATTTCAGTACGTGGTTGGCAACAATTGGAGAAACGTTTGGTCGGTTCAGCTGTCCAGTTGAATTGTTTGTATAAATTAAGAACGACTGCTTAATCTATGAATGAAATCTATGCTTAATTACTGAATTTCAGTTGCAAAAATTAGATAGTGCTAGTGAGTTTAAGCTGCATATTTTGACAAATCACAGTGTTATAAGGAATGACAAATGGCAATGTTACTAGATCAACAAATGTCAATCTTTCCAGTTTCACAAATGGAACATACCCAATATGACAGATGCAAATCTTACAAAATTATTTGTACGTGGTTGCACACGGGTCATCCAAAACAACCGTTTGCGTTGAAGGGATGCACAAATCCTACGCTGCGAATTTTCCCTTGACTTAAGGGGGAAGACCATAGCTCTCACTTTGCATACGGGTGTTCTATCTAAAACGTTTGCGGTCAAGAGCTGCAGAAATCCTGCTCGGCACATTTTCTCTTGGCTTCCTGGGGAAGCTGTTGGTTTGCATACGGGTGTTCTAACTAAAACGTTTGCGATTAAGAGCTGCACAAATCCTGCTCGGCACATTTTCCCTTGGCTTCCTAGGGAAATTGTCGGTTTGCATACAGGTGTTCTAACTAAAACGTTTGCGATGGGTGTTTTTAAAAACCGTATTAAACTGCGTCTTGGGCGCCATTAATGAAGAGGATGCAAGCAAGGCAGGCGGCCATGGAAGTCAAAGGGCTCGCTTCCCGGTGAGCCTACACGGCATACAGCTCGCACGCTTCTCGGTGGGCCTCCACATTGGAGTACAACTTTGATTTGATTTTTCAACCAATTTATATGCACTGGAGAATGTGCATGTAGTTCAAATTTGAATTATGCACATAAAAATGCCTAGATATGGATTTCAATTTCCGATGAGGTATGCGGCGGCCGGAGCTACGGGCGTGTCGGATTGGCGCTATGGGGCATCTCTGGCCGAGCTGGTTGTGTCTGCGGGCTGCTGGAGACATGCTGAGCACAGTGGTGTGCTCGGAAGCGAGCTTGCACAACCATAACCATGGTGGCGACATGGCTGGTGGAGAGGAGCTGTCAGCTTGGATGGCCGTAGTGGTTAGAGGACGCATACGACCGCGGGGAGAGAGGGGAAAGAGGCAGGGGCTCATGGCGAGTCCAGTAGAGGTAACAGTGAGGCCTTGTAGGCAGGGGCTCATGGCGAGTCCGACAACGACGTGGCATTGTCGGTGATCTGCGAGCAGAGACGGCGGGGTTATGCTTGATGGCGACGCTTCACGGCCTCTGACGACATGTCGCTCGGCGTAGATGATGAAGACGATACTGTCGTTCTTCTGGACTCGTCGGTCAGGCAAGGGGTGGACGGTGGCCGCAGTTCCGCTAGTCGGTGCTCTCGGAGGGTTGCGGGAGAGAGAGTAGAGGAGGGGAGGGAGACCGAGAGAAAGGGGAGAGGAAAGAGGAGCTCGTGGGCATTGCGCTGGCAAGGCTAGAAGGGCCAAGGCGTCGCGGTGGAAGCAGGAGCTGGCGTGCGCGCGTCCGGCACGCGCCTGCGTCCTCCTGGTGCGGTGGAGAAGACGACTGGCACTACCCAGGTGGGTTGGGCCGGCACAGTTAAGTGGCCTGGTAAGTTTCCTCTCTCTCTCTCTATTTTTTTCTATTTCTTATTTCATTTTTCTATTTTGTTTCTATTTCTCTATTTTATTTTTCTATTTTTGTTTTAGCAAAAATACTAAACTATTTCATAAAATCCTGAAATAATTTGTGGGCACTTTTGAAATATTTCCCAACAACCATCAACTATTTCCAGAATTATTTGGGCATTTAAAATAAATATAAGAATTAAATTCCCAAATTCAGATACTTGATGATTTAATTCAAAAATCTAGGATGACCTAAAAAAATGTGCACCATTTTTGGCAGAGGTTTTCAACCCATTCAAAAATGATGAACTTTTGTGAAGGGCATTTTGTATTCATTGAAATTATTTTTAGTTAACCCTAGTATTTGAGAGGGGTGCTAGGGTTTGTAAAATCCCCATTTCAAGTTTGAATGAAATTTAAACATGATGCAACAACTAAGACTAGTCCAAGTGCATAGCAAAGCTAGGGATGTGACATCAAAACTGATGCCTAACTTATTACTGAAGGGCACCATCGGTGATAAAACCTACGTCAAACCCACATGAAAGCAGCCAAGTCAGCAACTGCTGGGCCCATTTGTCAGAATCTTTGACTGGTCAAACTAAGAAATTACTGGTGATGGATTATCGTCACCAAAAATAATCTTAGGTGACAAATTGGCCTATTATAGGTGACATTTTTGCCAATCACCAAAAATGACCATTCATGACAAAAATGTGTCCGTCACCTAGGACACAATCTTAGGTGACAGAAAACCGGTACCGTCAAGATTTTACTTTTTGTGACAACACTTCGGTGATAGTGGGGGTGATGGCTTAAAATTGTCACCGTACCATTTTCAGCGGCGAAAATCAATTTTAGGTGACACAAGTGAACTATCGTAAAAAACATCTGATTTCAAGTGAGCCTTCTATCCTCCTCCTTTTAGCCACCAACCGCGTGACGCGCTCCCCCATCCTTTCCTCTCCCTTTACCCCTCCTCCAAGAAGCCCCACACCTCTCGAGATCCCCATTCTCCAAGCAACCAGAGAGAGAATGCATGGCGCCCATGTTATCCTTCATTCCCGAGTTCAAACCATCGTGTCCAGGAGGTGCACAAGTACGTTTACGTCGACTACGTGCAGAGAGTCTGACTGGAATGCAAAAATGATGACACTCCTCTTCTTTCTCATCTACGACCACTTCTCATCAGCTAAAGTGCTTCGTCCGGAAAGTCTTCTTTTTTTCTAGGTCAAAACCCTTAATATAGCAGAAGATGGGGGCCAGAGGCCTGCCAGGGGCCCCACAAGGCATCAGGGGTGCCATGTTGCTTTGTGGGCAACTGGTGGGCCCCCTCTGGTACTTCTTTGCTCTAGTATTATATATATTCAATAAAAATTCTCCGTGAAATTCAGGTCATTTGGAGTTGTGCAGAATAGGTAACTCTGATATAGCTTTTTTAGGTCTAGAATTCCTGTTGCCGGCAATCTCCCTCTTCATGTAAATCTTGCAAATTAAGAGAGAAAATGCATTAGAATTGCATAACAAAGTGTTATTGTGATCAAAACATTATAATAACTAGACGGCAACCCGTGCATTCGCACGGGCTAGCATATTTATTGTGTTGGATAAAACCATCACAATAAATAGCAGCTATTTAGTTCATTTGTTAAAGTATCTAGGTCTGAATAGATGAATGGTTGAATCTAAAGAGCGCTAAATTTATTCTTTTGACACACAAAAATCTTTTAATATATTTAATTTCTTTTATGTAAATTAACATTTGTTCTGGATATTCGACAATTAGATTTCGCTATTATTTGTAGTTACTTTTCTAGGAGGCCATTACATGTGTATTATTTAGATTGGTATTTTTTGGTAGTATTTTCTGTTAAAACCGTCTTGTATTTTATCACTGTACAGAGCTAGTAGTTTATTTGAAGGGAATTGTGATGTTCATTTGGATTAAATTGTAAGCAAGGTAAATAATTATCCCCATTTTCTTTGCTCATATTTGGTACGAAGTTAATTTAAATTGGTCTCATATAATTTTATTACACAATTTTTTAATATATGAAACCTAATTTAATTTGCTACCGCATTTAAATTGGTACTTCCTCTTTAAAGAAATATAATGGTGTTTAGATCACTATGTAAATGCTGTAAACTTCGCTCAAAAATAATAATCTAAACGCTCTTATAGAAGGAGTAACATATTACTCCTCTTTACACTACTGTGCGCATGTTTATCAGTGATAGATTTTTTTGTTTGGGTCGTCGGCGGGTTCGCCGGCCGCGGTCGGCGCTGGCGTCCTGTCTAGTTTGCTCGCCTAATCCGCCCCATGAGAGTGGCTGCGCCAGTGGCTCTCGTTGACAACGTACATCAGTAACCTCAGGAAGTCATTCCTCGCGAACCACATCGCAACGCCGGCTGTAGCGGCAGCCATCCGGCCGTTCCCCTTTGCCGTGTGGTAGGTCGTCCCCGGTGAATCTGCAATCTCCTCCGGTGCCCGCGTTGTTGAGCGGAGTTTCCACATCCAGCAAAAGCGGCGGCGACTCTTATCCATCCCCATTTTCCTTTGACCCTGTGTTTGTACGAACAGGTGCATATCTTTCCTTTGCCTTACCATGTCCTCTCTCTATGAAATAAATTTCAGGCATGCATAGCACGGTTATCAAATTACTGTTTCTAATATTTTATCTAGCAATTAGACTCTTGGAATTTTCTATTATTTGTTAAATCAGATCTGAATTGCCAGGAAAGAAAGAAAGGTTATAGTAATTGATAAAAGCACATACGTGATGCATACATAACTGATATTGATTTTTGTCAAATCAGTTGTGAGCCCTCCATTAGGTATCTGTGTGAATACATTGTCTTATGAATGTATTTCCACTATTTTGAAAATAAAGTATAGTGGCCGTCCTCTTACAGTCAGAGAGAGCTTAAATATAGTTCAATCTTCAGAGAAACACCATAAAAAAAGTCAAGGGCCCAAGCTCACAAACACTATATTTGGGTTTGTTAAATGGATGCATCAAAACATTGAGTTTGCTAGAAATTCTAAAATCAGACTAAATTAAATAATGACTATAGACTATATACGCATATAATAAGATACCCAAAAGTAAATAAATTTCATTCTGTTAAAATATTTCAGATATATCAATTTGAAACCAAATAAGGCTGCTATGTCTGCATCACATTATATTTAGTCATATCAGAATGCTTGTAACAAAATCTATAATATATCCTTGTAAACAATGTTTTTTGCAACCTTGTCGGATGGACGCTCTTCATCTGAGATGAGTATCTTCAATCCATTTCTGCTGGTCACCCTTGACATTGCAACATAGTGTTGTCCATGTGTGAACACTTGCCTTTCTAAGTAGAGTCCAACTTTTTTGAGAGATTGCCCCTGGCTTTTGTTTATAGTCATAGCAAAGCACACTGATATTGGGTATTGTCTCCTTTTCAGAATGAAAGGCCATTTTGAATCACTTGGTGACATGATAATTCGTGGGATGTAAACTTTGTCACCAACGTTAGGACATGTTATGACCTGGCCTTCAATGAAACGCTTTCCTAGCTGTGTTATTATTAGTCTTGTCCCATTGCAAAGTCCCGCACTTTGATTGATGTTCCTCATAAGCATTATTGGTAATCCTACTTTCAGCCTCAGTTCATGGTCTGGTATTCCAGAAAATGTAAGACTATTCAGAAACTCAGTTGGGTACAACATATCTTCATCTTCCACCGTAGACATTGCCTTGCATGTTGCATCTGAACTGAAATAGGTTACCTCTTCTCCAGGGATTTAACACATGATGTAGGCATTAATCTGGTCAACAGTCTCGTTTCCTGGGCACAAGATCGCTCTTTCCACAAGGTATGTTCTATCAGTGTATTTTCTGTGTAAGTCAGGATAGGTGGTGTTAACAATAGATGCTTTCGGGTCATCCCCTTCATGTAAAATAAGGTCCTCTGGGATGCTAACCCAATCCTCTTCATCTATTGTTGACGTTGTGCCATCGCCTATGTTTAGTATCCAGTTTGCGAATTCAGATGTTTTTGCTTTCTCTTCTGGACTACCTTCGGATGAATTCAGACGCATATTTTCTTTGAGTCGGTACTCCTCAAAGTTCTTCCATAGGTAGGATTTCTTTATTGATGCAGAAATGATATGTTCCCTTTTCCCCTTTGGTATAACTAGTAGGATTTGCCTGAAGTCACCTCCCAAGACTACTGTCATTCCTCCAAATGGTCTATGCTCTGCGTCCTCATATGTGAATCGAAGTATGTCTCTCAAACTCTTATCTAGTGCCTCAAAACAATGCTTGTGTGTCATAGGTGCTTCATCCCATATTATCAGTGATGTTTTCTTTATTAGCTCCTTGCTTGATGTTGCATGTGGACTCGTTAGTGATCTTGAGGGGAATGTGAAATCTTGAATGAGCTGTTCTTCCACCCTGTAAAAGAATTGCTGCTATACCACTTGAAGCAACTGCTAGAACTATTTTTCCTTCAGATCTTAATTTTGTCATGACTGCTTTCCACAGAAATGTCTTTCCATTTCCACCATATCCATCAACAAAAATCATTTTTCCAAGACTGTCGTTGACTGATTCTATTATAACATCAAAAGCCATCCTCTGGTCCTGATTTAGCTTATGCAGTAACTTCATGTGTTCTATTCTTAAAGAATCTTTATCATAGTTTAGTTCCTCATTTACTAATCTAATATTTAGATCTTGAAGAACTGAACTATCTGGTAGTGTCATTCCTGGAAAATCTTTGAGGGACTTACCACCTTTAGTCAATAGTTGTTCTATCTCTGCCAGGAGCAGGCTCTTTATTTGTGCCGAGTTGAGTTCCAGGGCCTGAAAATTGAATATTCTTCTTTGCCGACGTTGGATATCCTCAGATAGTAACTCCCAATTTGTTTGCCACAACTTTGCGGGATCCGTCACCTCACAAAATAAAAGTATTGTGCAGAAAAGTTGGCGCATTTGAGGAGCAGAGGCCTAATGGGATGCTTCCTTGATGCAGTCATCCCACTCTTTAGCGTCATTAAGTAGCCCAAGAGCATAACATGCGGATTTGAATGTTGGATGTACAACCCCATCAACTGTTCAAATTTCTTCATATGATCTGCATCCTTTGACGGTATTTAACAACATTCTCAAGTAGTATTTTTCACCGCTCGTTGGTTGTGCATAGTAAATCCTGCCTATGGTCTTTTTTTCCACCACGCCTTTTCCTCCATTCTTTCTCTTGTGCATGCCAAGTCCATTTGGTTGGAAACTGTGCATACGTCAAACTGCGAGCTTCTTCATGCAACTGGTTGGCTGTCATCCATTCTGTGAACATTGTCTTTTCTATGTTAGGTCGGGATACAATTTGATCTAAATCCATTGAGTCCGGCAACACCACAACATGTTCATTTTCTAGGTGAAATTGTAACCTTTCAACCGCAGGCTCTCTGTACTGAAGAGGAAACTGAAATATCGCCATGCGGCTTCACATCCAGATATGTACCGGGCATCAAGGTACCTCTTGATTTCGTCGTCCCTGTTTGTTAATTTGCTAGCTCTTGTTTCACTTTGTTGGTCTTCCGCTTCTATCAAGACGGTTGTTCGATCTTCTCCTTTGTGGATGTATTTGAATAAATACTTTATAGACCTTGATCTGTTGCACCACTCAACATTTATGTGGGCTTGATACTTGATCAGTAGGTTTCTATTGTATGGCACAACAAATCTATTGTCTAGCTTCACTCCATTCTTGTCCACAGTGTTGCCATCATCTCGCCTTCTATATACTGGATAGTTATCTTCATCTATGGTAGTCTCAGTGCAAAATTTCTTGGGGAAATGTTTGGCACAACTTTTATCAACCATGCATGGTGATTTTGGGTGTGCTTGACCACATGGACCATGTATCATGTAATTTTGCACTGCTTCGTACCCTTCTGGATCACTATTCTTATCAGGAATTTCGGCTGATATGATTTTGTCGATCTGGGAAGGACTTGTATCTTTATCATCTGGGTGTAGAAACACCAGTATGTGTGCATGCGGGAGGCCTCTTTTCTGGAACTCTATAGTGTAGACAACTTTATGAAAGTAAACAAATTTGAGAAGAAATGAGTTAGGACAATCATCTACGAAAGAGTGAATATGTACTTATTAGGTAAACTTACTTGCAATTGTTTGTCCAAAACACTTTCCGTTCTTTATGTCATTCATAAGTTCCTTCAGTTTTAACATGAATACTCTGGCAACGATATCTGGACGATCTTCAGGTTTCTGGCCTGGAATCAGATCCAACATATCTTGTATTTCCAGCCATTTTGGATTGCATGTAAAAGTAATGAAGAGATCAGGATAGCCAGCCCAACGACAAATCGCCATGGCATCTTGGTAGTTTTGCTGCTTATTTCTTGGACTGTCATTACATGATGAGGGTAGTATGAGTCTTTCTCCAACTTGTTCGGTTCGTGTATCTCCATTTTCTATTGCATCATGCAGTCCTCTGTACAGTTCTGTCCTCAACTTACCTTGGTTTGTCCTGTACCAATTTAGTCTCCACTGTTCAATGCACGTTGCTGCATCAACTAAGAACTGCAGGAACAAACGTCCACTCATTTGCAATGTTGAAGCTTGGTTCAGACGTTGTTGTATGCGATACGCATAAAACTCCAGCATTGTTACATACTTTCTTTTACCTTTGCTGCCTCTTTTATTTTCATACTCTATTTCTGGTCTGAAACCATCTTCTCCATATGGAAAAAGCAAGGGGTACTGCATTGACATATAGCTTGGGTGCAACTCTGAAATCCTGTGTATTTGTTCTGCTATTTTGATATTTTTTTGACCTTTTATCTCTTGAATTTTTGTCGTGTGCAAGAAATTTAGAACCTTTTCGCTTTCAACTGGACGGAAATTCATTGCAGACATAACCTTAAAATTTGCTATCATGTAGACTAAACCTTCTTGGATCAATGGTCTGAACTTGTTAACCATATGCTTCATTACCTTGCCATGTATCATAGTACCCTGAAACATTACAGTGCAGCGAGAAGATGCATTAATATTATAGTAACTACTACAACTCACAATAGTGTATTTATGTTGGAAATTCATAAAGTTTCATCATTAAGCTAACCTCTTCATCAAGTAGTATCATGTCAAGGCTAATAAGTTCATTGTTGTCGAGATTAATGGCATCCCATAGCCTAATTATTCTGACCTTGACTTTCCAGGAATCCTTCTGATTGCTAATCTCATGGAGCATATCGTATGCCATTGTTTTGAGGGTAAACAAAAGGAGTTGACCTATAAAAACACAATTTCCAGAAGATTACATATTGGTGGTCATGCAATTTGCATGTAGTATGAAGTCCAGAGCCTAACAATTTGATTGAACCAACGAAACAAATAATCTCTCTCAGAACTGGGCTAGAAAGCAACAAAAAGTAATTTGAATTGTAAGCAAGCATAAATTTGTTGCTTAGTAATTTCTTAGTCTCTGGCAAATCCAAGGCTTCACTTGCGAAGAAAGATTTTCTCTTGCCCATTGTGAAGTTCATAAGCAATATGAAGTAAATAGACTAAAATTTTGAATTAACCAATGAAGCAAACAATCTCTGAAAAACTGGGTAACGACGAAGCTTACGTGCCAAACAGGAGAAGGTTCACCAGCGACGATGTTCACGACCGACAAGAGCCTCCTTTATGTGTAGATAGTTTGTTTCAGGCTGCAGTTATTTTATAAGATGGTGGTGTAACGCCCACGATGCGGCTATATCTCCCACGTGTCGGGGCACGACTTAGAGGCATAACCGCATAGTGGTTTTGTCGCAAGAAGGGTCATCTTCACACAATCCCATGTAATGAACAAGAATGGGATAAAGAGTTGGCTTACAATCGCCACTTCACACAATACATAAATATCATTCATACATCATCCAAAATACAATCATATAGACCGAGTACGGTCAAAATCCAGATGAAAATAAGACAACCCCAAATGCTAGATCCCCGATCGTCCCAACTGGGCTCCACTACTGATCATCAGGAAAAGACACATAATAACGACCACGTTCCTCGTCGAACTCCCACTTGAGATCGACGCCATCGTCTGCACTGGCATCGTCGGCACCTGCAACTGTTGTTGGAAGTATCTGTGAGTCACGGGGACTCAGCAATCTCACACCCGCGAGATCAAGACTATTTAAGCTTATATGACAAGAGGTGCAAAGAGGTGGAGCTGCAGCGGCAAAACATATATGGTGGCTAACTTGCGCAAATGAGAGCGAGAAGAGAAGCAAAGGAACGGACGTCATCTAGCAATGACCAAGAAGAGGTCCTGAACACCTACTTACGTCAAACATAACACAGACCGTGTTCACTTCCCGGATTCCGCCGAGAAGAGACCATCACGGCTACACACGCACTTGGTGTATTTTAATTGGGTCAAGAGACAAGTTATCTAAAACCGGACATTAACAAATTCCCATCTGCCTCATAACCGCGGGCACGGCTTTCGAAAGATATTACCCTGCAGGGGTGTCCCAACTTAGCCCATCATAAGCTCTCACGGTCAACGAAGGATAAACCTTCTCCCGGAAAGACCCGATCAGTCTCGGAATCCCGGTTTACAAGACATCTCGACAATGGTAAAACAAGACCAGCAAAGCCGCCCGAATGTGCCGACAAATCCCGATAGGAGCTGCACATATCTCGTTCTCAGGGCACACCGGATGAGACATCCTACGAGTAAAACCAGACCTCGAGTTTCCAGGAGGTGGCCCCGCAGTCTGCTCAGTTTGGACCAACACTCGAAGGAGCACTGGCCTGGGGGGGTTAAAATAAGATGACCCTCGGGCTCGCGAAAACCCGGGGGAAAAGGCTTAGGTAGCAACTGGTAAAACCAAGGTTGGGCCATGCTGGAGGAGTTTTATTCAAGGCGAACTGTCAAGGGGGTCCCATAAATCACCCGACCGTGTAAGGAACGCAAACTCAAGGAACATAATCCCGGTATAACAGTAACTAGGGCGGCAAGAGTGGAACAAAACACCAGGCATAAGGCCGAGCCTTCCACCCTTTACCAAAATATATATAGATGCATTAATTAAATAAGAGATATTGTGATATCCCAACATATCCATGTTCCAACATGGAACAAACTTCAACTTCACCTGCAACTAGCAACGCTATAAGAGGGGCTGAGCAAAAGCGGTAACATAGCCAAACAACGGTTTGCTAGGAAAGGATGGTTAGGGGCTGACATGGCTAAAATAGGAGACATGATATAGCAAGTGATAGGTAGCGGAGCATGGCAATAGAGCGAAACAACTAGCATGCAAAGATAGAAGTGATTTCGAGGGATGGTCATCTTGCCTGCAAGGTTCTCAGAGTTGTCGAAAGCTTGATCCTCGTAAGTGTACTCGACAGGTTCCTCGTTCACGAACTCGTCTCCCGGCTCTACCCAAGACAAGAATACAAACAAATGGAACCACAATCAACAACGAGGAATGCGCAAGCAACATGATGCAAGACATGTATGATATGCAGGTTATGATATGCGATGCATATGCGTGCTCCGGAAGGAAAATGATGAACATGGCAGTAACTTGGCAAACCAAGCATGCCACTGGAAAGATGAGATGATTTCGGTCGAAATCGATATAAAGATCACCGGAATCGGATGCACGGTTTGCAAATGGCAAGCAAAACAAGAATGACACTAATCTGCGATAAACAGCATGATAGCACTTAAAATACAACAAGTAACAATACTACAGCATCCCAACATAGCAACAAAGCACATGGCAGTAATCTACAGGAGATGCTTGACAAAAGATGAACACTGAGCTACTGCTAGTTCACAACATATCAAGCTCAAACAAGCATGGCAAAAGTGCAAAAGATTACAGGTTCACAGACTTGGTGAAAAATTGAACATGGCAGAAATCATCATCAGGTAGCAATGTTTAGAGCACGAAATCAACATGCTACAGGAACTTAACATAGCAAGACAAGACATGGTAGTGTTCTACTAAATGCGCATGACAAAAGTCCCTTACTGACCATAAGCCAAAAAGGACCAGAAGATATGGTGGCAAGCATGTAAACATAGCAAGTTTCGTTATCAGGTTTTCAGACTTAGCAGAAAACAGAGCATGGCAGAAATGTTAATATGTAGGCCTCTTTGTGAGCTTGATGCACTCACTACAGAGCAAGGCAAGACAACCCAAGCATACCTACAGCAAGATGGCATGTTTATGAAGCTATCCATGGCAAGAACAATTGCATAGCATGTATGGATCAACTATAATAAGCTTGGCAAGATTGCAAATTATGTTAAGAATCTGCCAGAAATATTTTATAGCAAAAGTAGAGCAAGATTGAGTCATGCTATGGTACTCTAAAATTGCAAACAATTGCAGGAATGGATCAATTACAACTATATCTACAAAACATCCTTACTGAACATCTCCAAAATATGCATGGATCTCTCTGTAGCATCAAGTTTACATGGCAACAAAATTACAGCAGACAAAGACTTAGAGAAATCACTAAGTCCCTGAAATCAGAATTATTACGGGACCTACTTTGCATGCTTGTGCTAGTCACCACAAAGATCACCAAAATACATGGGCTATACCACTGGAAAGATGGCATGACATACTTCAAAACACATGTAGAGTTCATGCTCAAAAGATGCACAGAATAAATGATACAAAAATGACAAATCTCCAAGTTCTGATAAGAACCAGAGATTAACAGCAACTAGCCATCTTCCAACGAAGATTTGGGCATCAAGATGACCTCTAATGAAAATGGTGCAATTGAGCAAAATGAAGAGCATCACGAGGCGAACAATTTGACATATTATACGCGTGAATCGGAGCTACAAGCACAAAGTTATGGTATCTCGAATAGGAGCACTTAATGTAAAATAAAATGACTTGGAGGATTTTTGAGAACGGGAAAAGTCAACGCACGATTTCTCTGGATCGGATCTGGCCGGAGGTTGCTCGCCGTGGCCGGAGCTAGGAGAGGAGGGGGCGACGGTCTCGGGCGTCGGCGGAGGAGGAGGGGACCCGGGGCGGCGGGTCCGGCGGCGGGGCCCGGAGGGGAGGCGGCGGCGGCCGGCGACGAGCTCGCCCGGCGCGGCGGCGAGGAGGCCCGGCGGCGCGCGGTCCGCCGGCGGGTGCGGGGCGGCGCGCGCGCGGGCGCGGAGGAGGCGGCGGCGGGCTCGGGCGGGCCCGCGGCGGGCTCGCGGGCCGGCGCGGAGGGAGAGGCCGGCGGGACACGTGGCAACAGCGGATTCGCCGGGGCGCGGCGGCGGACGTGTCCGGCGCGGGCGGACGCGTCCGGCGCGGCGCGGAGGGAGAGGGTTAGGGTTCGTCTGAGATTTCGTTTTTCGGGATGTCCACTCATTTATAGGTAGAGGGAGCTAGGAGACTCCAAATGAGGTGCGGTTTTAGCCCACACGATCGTGATCGAACGACCTAGAGCATGGAAGAGAGTTTGGTGGGCTTTGGGCTGGTTTTGGAGGGGGTTTTTGCTGGACACTCAAATGGACTTTGCGGATGCCCGGTTAACCGTTGGAGTACCAAACGACCTCCGAATGGAACGAAACTTGACCGGTAGACTCCGGGTGGTATATTAAGGTCACTTAGACAAGCCTCGGTCCATCCCAAGAAAGTTTGACACACGCACATGAAAGAAAACTAGAGGGGTGCACCGGAGGAGATAGGAGCGCCGGATTGGAAAACGGACAACGGGGAAAATGCTCGGATGCATGAGACGAACACGTATGCGAATGCAATGCACATGATGACGTGATATGAAAATGCAAGACATGACAAAATACAAAACGAAAGACAAAACCCAACAACGGAGGGAAAAACATATCACATAGCCGAAAATGGCAAGAGTCGAAGTTACAAATATGGCAAGTTACATGCGGGGTGTTACAGGTGGCATGGGCTTGGTTCTGCCCCGTCGCGAAAATTTTGAATTAACCAACGAAACAAACAATCTCTGAAAAACTGGGCAACGACGAAGCTTACGTACCAAACAGGAGAAGGTTCACCAGCGACGATGTTCACGACCGACAGGAGCCTCCTTTATGTGTAGATAGTTTGTTTCAGGCTGCAGTTAATTTATAAGATGGCGGCATGGGCTTGGTTCTGCCCCGTCGCGATCTCCATGAAGTGCCCAAAGAGCATACGTCAGCAAACCTAGGATTGAATCCTAGGACTTTCAAACGACGCAGTAGAAAACATGAATCCTAATGCAATTGAAAAGATAAGGTCGATTCAAATGTTAAATCAGGAAAAAAACGACGAACCTGATCTATTCCCCAACTTGGTTGCTCCAATTTGAGAGAGATTTGTTTGTTTTTTTCCATGGGAGGAGGAGGAGATATTCCATGGCGTGAGCGCAGCAGATCAAATTCCTAATTTCCTTGCTCCAATTTGAGAGATATGATTGATTTCCTTTCTCTGGGGAGGAGGAGACCATGGGGAGGAGAGAACGTGAGGGGGAGACTGTGGGGAGGAGGAGAGACTATGGCGCACGATTTTTTTTTTACAGGGAGAGTAAGAGACGTGGAGAAGATAGACTTTTTTGAGGGATTTTGAGGGCATGGGCTTGGTTCTGCCCCGTCGCGATCTCCACGAAGTGCGCAAAGAGCGCACGTCAGCAAACCTAGGATTGAATCCTAGGACTGTCAAAGGACGCAGTAGAAAACATGAATCCTAATGCAATTGAAAAGATAAGGTCGATTCAAATGTTAAATCAGGAAAAAAATGACGAAACTGATCTATTCCCCAACTTGGTTGCTCCAATTTGAGAGAGATTTGTTTGTTTTTTCCATGGGAGGAGGAGGAGAGATTCCATGGCGTGAGCACACCAGATCAATTTCCTAATTTCCTTGCTCCAATCTGAGAGATATGATTGATTTCCTTTCTCTGGGGAGGAGGAGACCATGGGGAGGAGAGAACGTGAGGAGGAGACCGTGGGGAGGAGCAGAGACTATGGCGCACGATTGTTTTTTTTACAGGGAGAGTAAGAAACGTGGAGAAGATATACTTTTTTGAGGGATTTTGAGGGCATTTTTTTCACAATTTTGAGGGCTATATACGGAGTAAATATATCGTGCAATCGTGATAGCATGCGGTTGGGATTTCTAATAGATTTATATGGTTGATGTACCACTAAAAAAATGGTTGATCTATATTAAAAAAAATATGGTTGATCTGCACCGTAATAACTCGGTCCCACCAGATTAACGGTTCTTAAGTGCTGATTAACGTGGTAATTTCTTGGGAGTCGCTAATTAGTATAGGTATAGATAGATAGTAGCAAAACATGATGCAAAATGGACCTATTTGATTGGCAGATCTGCGACCCAAATCCCCTCTCCGCTTTGCGAGTTGCTTCAATGCGTGTTGAGCCCCTCTTCTTATCGATCAAATGCACACAACCTAATGGCTTGAGCCTCTCGTTCCTATCGCATCGGGTTTGAGCTCTAGCTGACACAATAGCAAATAAGCACCCTTTTCCGTTTCTGCGAGACACTGACAGGTGGGTCTAGGGCCCAATGCTAACAGTGCACACGTGGATGTATGGCCCTATATGTCAAAGACTTTGGCAAGGCTCTATTTAGTGCCAAACATGTTGTGCACTGCCATTGCATCAGCACCCTTCGATCCCACTAGTCAGTATCTATGGCTAGCTAGGCTGAGTTATAAAACTTCATGTTTAAATCTTCTTCGAATTAATTCAAATTCTAGATTATTTCAAATTCTTGCAAACTTCAAATGCTTGCATATTTAAATTCCTTTGATCAAATTTGACAAACTTTAGGTATATTTTGATCTGTAAATGTGAGGATTCCAAATCTGTCCTTGGTTTTCAAAATTAAACTATAGATTTTAAATTCAAATTTGTACTTTCTGTGTCCTTTCAAACTTGGTTAAATCATAACTTGAGTTCTATAACTCTAATTCAAACGAGTTTTATTAGTTTTTCAATCAAAAATATATGAGAAGCCCATTCCAGGACTTGGATTTCAGGTTTGGGCAATCCAAAATACTGTTCTGTTCTATTTTTTGCAAAAGGACCCTCTTAATGTTTCTATTCATATCTTGAACATCCTTTATCCAATCATTGCAACCATAGGTCCATTTTGATTACCTTAGCGTAAGGGTTCAAGAAATGCTCTTGGTTTTCCATTCTGTTTTATTTAAAAGCATTTCAAAACTTATTTCAACCATAACTTGAGCTTGACACATCTATTTCTAATAAATTTTATATGCATTTCTATTAGAAAAATGCAAGGAATCTGATTATGCCATGTTCATGGATGATAAACTACTAGAACATATTGTTCTATCCAGAATCACTTTGAACTTAATATTGCCTATGGATTTGCACATGGAAATCATCGCACTTGTTTCCAAATGCTGTTGAAACTTGCCTATATGTTTATATCATGTTAAATCCTCTTAAACATGTCATGCATGCATATATTTGTGCATCAACCATGAATGTATGTTTAACATACTTTGCGTCTTTCTAGTACTTGCTTTTTTCCGCTAGAGTCTGGAACCAATGTTAAGTATGAGCCTACCTACGTGGAAAGTTCATAGGATTAGACCTATCACTAGGTTGATGGTCTGTCAGGCAAGGACGATCATTACCTTGGATACTTGTACTAGCTTTACATGCAATGCTTTCATGGTTAACTATTTACCTATCCACTATCAAGCCATTTATATTGCCATGATACAACCTCTACCTCCACCTCATAGCAAACTTGTTTTTCTATGTTACCTCTTGCTTACCTACTCAGTATGCATCCTTAGGTTGTTGCCAGGTCAGATCTTATGCCATGCTTTACTTGGGTTACGTTTAATTTGTTACTATGGGTCACTTTGTGACATTCTTCTAGAGAAAATTAATTTGGTAGGCTAACGGTAACATTGAGAGGCCAGTCCTAATGCCTTGGTGTTTTGTTCCACTTGAACCACCCTAGTGCGTGATCTTGCTATTATGTTCCATGAATGAGCGCCCTAACCACTTGTGGGAGGTTTTAGGGGGGGCTTAGATGTGACACTACTTCAGGATGCTGCTAACCCGACACTACAACCAGAGAACCTTCGACAAAACTGTGTACGATGCATTAATCGCAAACGGTGATGTAATAAAACCGTCAAAAAAGGTACAAAACATTTGCGATGGCAGAGACATCAAACACGATTTAGATTGTAGTTGCGTGTGCGATGCGTGGCATATAGTTCACTCGAATGAACTATTTGCGATGAGCATAACAGCAGAAACGGTCAGACAGATGAAGGTGTGTGCGATATACAGCATACAATTCACTCGGATGAACTATTTGTGATTAGGCAATACAACAGAAACAGTTAGGCAGATCAGGGTGTGTGCGATATACGACATATAGTTCACTCGGATGAACGGTTTGCTATGAGCCAACACAACAGAAATGGTTCAACTTAACAAGATGTGTGTGATACGCGGCAAACAAGTCAGTAACCGGAAATGCGTGGGAAGACCGATAACAACATAGACGATTCTTGTTAACAAGACGTGTGTGTTGTGAGCAAATGATTACTGGTATACAATTGTGAGTGATTGATGAAATCATCATCGACGGGTTCCATTGTTTAGTCCGTGTGCGATATGATTTGCTCTGTCCGCACAACATCTATGCTCTGTCTACAGAGAATCAACATATATACTTAAAAAAATAGCACTACATAACCAAATTTAGCATACAATTACATAAGTGGCTACACACATAACATTTCCACACACCAAAGTAAACAATTACGTGCATACTAAACTAGGAGAAACGAGCATCTAATCATCTACATGTTGTTGTGACAAAGCTTGCCATTGCTTTGCTTCTGGCTGAATCCCTGG
The DNA here is from genome assembly GCF_018294505.1 of Triticum aestivum. Lineage (NCBI taxonomy): Eukaryota > Viridiplantae > Streptophyta > Magnoliopsida > Poales > Poaceae > Triticum > Triticum aestivum. The sequence goes on along the minus strand of NC_057799.1, from coordinate 411,668,783 downwards.
CCATTTTGGGGAAGGAGGCACTTCCTCATGTTAACGATCCGCCCGTACATCTTGTATCTCGTGTACGCCTCCTTGTCCGCATACACGACGTGAGCTTTGTCAAGTTTCTCCATCCAGGCCGAGTGCCAGGCACGCTTGTCCTTGTTACAGTAATCCTTCATGTCTCTGTAGTAGGGGTCGATGATGGCCTCGGCGAGGTGAACCAGTGAGTCCTTCTCATGGTTCTTGCTGCCCCAGATCTTGTATTGGCCCTTGATATCGACAAGATTCTGGCAGGCGATGCTCGAACTCTTGAGCACATATACATCGTTGGTGATGTCCATCATAGAGAACATGTAGTGGGGGCTATTGACAAACCTGGCGAAACGCTCGCAAGGCCGTGTGGCCAGGCAGTAGTGGTAGACGAGGACGTGATTGCGCATGCACATCTGGGCGACGACGACCTTGAGACGAGACCCAACACGAGAGCGGGTGTACTCGAGGTCGAACCCGATCACCTTGTACTTCTCCTCAGCTAGCAACAGCTCCATGTTGTGGATGGAGTGCTCTACCCAGATCGGGTTGTTGGTGTACACCACCGAGAGCTTTGTGAACCTTCTGTGGGTGTCCACCACGACATGCATGGTGAACTGCCACCCGTTGTCGGCAACTGCCCGGAGTGCCATTGGAGCCGCGCAGGATACCCTCTAAGAATTTGTCGTGGTGGGTGTGCTTCTTGCAATACTGGGGCGCGATCGAAAGGTTGAAGAGACACAAGGGTTAAATGGCCGCTATAATAAATGGGGGCCGGCCGGCCTGTAATCGTCAGGTCTTGTCACCGCGTTCATAGCGGAGGATTCCAGTGCACGCTTGAGCACCCCACACGTGTTTCGTTTGACCACTCGTGGGTTCGAAGAGGCGCCAAATGTATCGTTGGTGAGCCTATTCCCGCGCAATTGCGCAGTTTACCGCGCGCAATCGTGCAAGCTTTCCGCCCGCCTAGTTTGTCCACGCGTCGGCTAGAAGAGGGGCAAATCATGGGCGTTTATTGGCAAAAAGCTTTACAAAAACAAAGTGTGTGGAATGACTTCGATCATAAGTTTACCCGTGGTGATGAGGTCAAACTTACACAGAAGGGTGATGATGGACACTCGAATGCGATAATTATTTTTGCGCTCTACAAGGCACACGGTTGAAGAAACCAACTATGTGCAATAATGTCGAAGATTGTAGTTGAGTTAGCTATACAGATCATTTTCTATGAGATCGACAAGGGAAACACATTCGAGAATGGTTAATAAAATCTAAGTCCATTGCATATTAAGGTCAAAATAGTACTACCAATATACGAGTCTCATACGATGCCATTTCAACGATCGTACCACAAAAGCCCGAAATATTACAAGGTTCAAATTTTAGAGTTATATGGCTCAAATTCGAAGATTACAAGGTTCAAACTGATATTAGAAATGAAATTCAGCTCATTTAGCTGCAAACGCTTGCGCTGATCAGCTGAACATGGATATAAGAGAGGTTCAAACTAATATTACCACTTGTAAGGATGGTTTCGAAACCTCATCATTTCTGCAAAGGGATCAGCCACTAACAAGTCATGTATGGGGTTGACACAATGATTTTTGATTACTCTGTCATCTGAAGTTCCAAAATGAAATTCAGATTTTTTGGAGCCTTTTCCATTCTACCGCAGCCGCCGGCGCTGATCAACAAACCATTCATTTTTGCGAGATAAATGTAGGGCAAACCTCATTATCTTCAGCACCCTTGCTCTGACGACAAAGAACCTGGCAAATACAATCTCCGGTAAGGTCCCTCGGTAGGAGTTCAAAGTAATTTCTAAGAGATGCAGATCTAGGCATTCGATGTGATTGTTATATTGTATGACATTATCCACCACCGAGCCTAAGATTATCTACAAAAGAAGAAAACGTGTTAGTGCCTACACGCAGTTTTGAACACTACTACATGCCTATTTGGTTTGCAGGATTTGTAAAATGCACTAACGTGCCATCTTCGATCCGACATGATTAACATGGGCATTTGATTACACTTAAGAAATATGTAGCCTTCTTCACAAGAGGTTGGAGTGGATGAAAATTCCCTAACAAAACTAGTACAGATGAATCCAAAGGAGAAATGCTTATGGATTGTAACCATATGAATCAAGCAACCAATATGGGGGGGGGGACATGTTTGTACTGAAATTCTCCAAAGTTCCTTCAGAAATCATAGTAAATTGTCATTTTAAACTTGGGAAAGGGTGTCAAAAATTGAACTCCCTTATGGTTAACATTTAACAGGAAAGGAACATCACCTCGATATTTAGCTTCTCCAGGCGCAGAAAGCATCTCAGGAAACTGACAACTTGGTCCAGGTTGGGGCTGATAGATTCTAGTGCCAAGACCTTCACTGTACGCAGATTCGGGGTCAAGCTTGTCGGAATCATTTTCTGGATGACAGACGAACATACATCTTCAAAATTAGAAATAATGTTAATTTCAAGAAGGAGAGGTAGAAGGCGACTTTTGTACCTGAACGGGTGTGGATCCAATAACAAGTTGGAGTATTTGTCAGACGAGTAGCCCACCACTGTCAATTTTAGCACAAAAATGACATTGGTTCTTGTTGGAACTTCTTAATCAACTACAAGTAATCTCTCAAGTGAAGGTGTGTCCTCAGTGACTGTACTGTGGTACACCTTTTGTGATGTCTTGTTGCAGCACCATCAACACACATAAATAGTCCGGAGAGTCATGGAGGTGATGTGGAAGCTACTCAACCCATTGACCGCCTGAAGACAAAGGTACTCGAGTGCGGTACAGCCGCGGAGCAGGCGCTCCATGTCATCCTTTGGGATGCAGACGGCGACGAGCTCGAGGTGCTTAAGTCATGGTAGAAAAAGAGCGGGCGCGTCATTTAGGGAGGGGGAATGGAAGTTCATGAACTTGGTGAGGAGCAGCATGGGCGCGAGGTGGAGTGCGGGCGTTGGCAGCGAGCGCATATGCCCATCATTAAAACTAAGCTCCTCGAGCTAATCTAGGGCGGGGGATCGGAACCACTCGTTAATCTTGGCTCAGTCCTTGCTGTTGGAACAGAACTTACCCATGCTAAGGCCTTTGATTGGGCCATGGTGACTGCCGAGATCTGGGACAACGCATCCAAGCTTTTGCGATAGCCATGGCAGAGCTCGTGGGCATCGATGAGGCCGAGAGGGGTGGAGTGCCATAGGAGGCGCCACCGCCGGGAAAGGACGGTTGTCCGCGCCCCATATTTGATTGGGAAGAGGGAGACGATGACTATCAACACAACATCGGGGAGGCTGCTGATGAAGGCTAGGCCTACTAGAGTCGCTTGCGGTTCTTGCTCGACCCGCCTCCGCATGTTGGCAGCCTCGTTCTCCACCTCTGGAGTCTCTTCGTCAGCGCCGCCTTCTGATAGAAGTGGGAGTACAGGGAATATTTAGTTAAAACAGGGCAAAAGAAAAGTGTATTGGTAACTAGAAGTTAGTAGGTAGGAATAGAGTAAGAAAATGGAATAACAATTAGTTGCTTAAATACTACACAATTCCTTTGATATTCTTGGGTAAGTCAACATGCAGATACTTGAAAAGAACACTTACTTCAAACAAAGTCTGGACGGATGATATCATCGAGGAAGTTAGCATATATCTCATGACCAGGCTCTTTTATGTGCAGTGCAATTTTAGTGCCAGCTTTCAGTACATAAAACTTAGAAATTTCTATCCAAAGGCCCGTGCCAAAATAGGAGTGACCATGTTCATCAAGTCTTACAGAAGCAACGATTGTAAATCCATGGTTTGTGTTTAGTATGACATCCATGCAGTCTTGAGTTATGTAAAGGGCAAGATTCTGTCTTACAGATGCCCTTGCATAGCAAAGGACGTGCGGCAGAAAATGGTAGGATTGTTAAAGAATATGGTAACATGCAAATATGGGCGAAATTGAAACAATAGTACAATAGTTCAAATCAAAGGACAAAAATCTATGATTAAACAGATAGTGTAACCACTTCCGGAGCTTAGGCAAGGCCAAATGGGCCGCGACCCGCCCAGCCCAGCCAAAAATGGGGAAGGATGAGATGAAATTTGGGCCTTAAGTACAAGTACTATGTGTAATTCCTTATTACTGCCCGCCCAACCTTTTCCCTGTAGCTCCGCCACTGGGTGTAACCATGATGTCATGGAAATATGAGAGTAATCAAAAGAACAACACATCATTAATTTGCCTAATATAGAAAGAAGAGGAAAAAATCCCCTTTGACGTATATGCTGCATGTGGCAACTTTTATCCAATGTAGCAATATATAGTACATGTTCAGGAAAGTAGGCCATGCGAACCAATGTAGGGTGAGATTGAACATACCGTGCGCATCTTGAAGTCATCTGGTATGGTGAGATGGAACTCCACGAATGTCTGGCCGAGGCCGCAAAGTCCTGATGTGTCCATGCACTGTACACTCTATGAATGAAAGAAAACCCTCAAATCAGCTCGAATAAAAATGAATTCATGACGATTTCGGACGGGTAATTAAAGGAGGCAGATGAACTGGGATAAGAGATGAGAGAATATCTCAGTAAATTAGTTACCTTGTTGTCCATGAGAAAAAACCCTCAATACCGTGGATTCTCCAATCGGGCGGAGCTGGGTCGATGGCGAGCAGCGTCGAGAAAGTCGATGGCGATAGGCGGCGGCAAGCGGAAGTGGCAAAATGCGGTGGGGGTTTGTCGGCAGCCTGGCAGCGGCGACATGTGTCGAGCTAAGTGGTTGCCGCTGCAATAGACGGTGCCATGCAGAGTCGCAAACGAGCTCATGCAGTTGTGAATGGGGACCGGAAGGGGTGGCAGGCGAGGTGAGGGTTTTTGTGACGTGGGATGGTGAGGGTTGATACGTCTCCAACATATCTATAAATTTTGATTATTCCATGCTATTATATTATATGTTTTGGATGTTTTCTATGCATTAATATGCTATTTTATATTATTTTTGGGACTAACTTATTAACCTAGAGCCTAGTGCCTAGTGCCAGTTTTTGTTTTTCCTTGTTTTTGAGTTTTGCAGAAAAGGAATATCAAACGGAGTCCAAACGGAATAAAACTTTAGGGTGATTTTTCTTGGACCAGAAGACACATGTAGGACTTGGAAACCAAGTCAGAAGAGTCCTGAGGCGACTGCAAGGGTGCAGGGTGTCAGTGTCAAATCCCGCATATCTCGTAGTAGGGGCCCTAAGCTAGGCGTCTTGGAGCGATGGTAACATGGACACATGATTTTACCCAGGTTCGGGCTCTCTTAAAGAGATAATACCCTACATCCTGTTTTTGATTGTATTGATATGAGGACAGTACATAGTACATGTATCTACCACCAGATTGTAGTAATGAATACGATATATCTATCGACTAGCCTGGCCTCAGCTTATATAACATACCAGAGGCCTAGGGTTTTAGAAGAGGCCTCGGCTTGTGCGCCAAGTGTTGTGGAAACCTCCTTGTATGCGGCATGGGCCGCCCGAAGTGGCCAATGAGTGAACCTGTAACGCCCACGATGCGGCTATATCTCCCACGTGTCGAGGCATGACTTAGAGGCATAACCGCATTGTGGTTTTGTCGCAAGAAGGGTCATCTTTACACAATCCCATGTAATGAACAAGAATGGGATAACGAGAGTTGGCTTACAATCGCCACTTCACACAATACATAAATATAATTCATACATCATCCAAAATCCACACATAGACCGACTACGGTCAAAATCCAAATGAAAATAAGATAACCCCAAATGATAGATCCCCGATCGACCCAACTGAGCTCCACTACTGATCATCAGGAAAAGACACATAGTAACGACCACGTTCCTCATCGAACTCCCACTTGAGCTCGGTTGCGTCATCTGCACTGGCATCGTCGGCACCTGCAACTGATTTGGTAGAATCTGTGAGTCACGAGGACTCAGCAATCTCACACCTGCGAGATCAAGACTATTTAAGCTTATAGGAAAGGATGGTGTAATGAGGTGGAGCTGCAGCAGGCACTAAGCATATATGGTGGCTAACATACGCAAGTGAGAGCGAGAAGAGAAGCAACACAACGGTCGCGAAGCTAGTAATGATCAAGAAGTGATCCTGAAACTACTTACGATCATGCATAACTCAAACCGTGTTCACTTCCCGGACTCCGCCGAGAAGAGACCATCACGGCTACACACACGGTTGATGTATTTTAATTAAGTCAAGTGACAAGTTCTCTACAACCGGACATTAACAAATTCCCATCTGCCTCATAACCGCGGGCACGGCTTTCGAAAGATAATACCCTGCAGGGGTGTCCCAACTTAGCCCATCATAAGCTCTCACGGTCAACAAAGGATAAACCTTCTCCCGAGAAGACCCGATCAGTCTCGGAATCCCGGTTTACAAGACATTTCGACAAAGGTAAAACAAGACCAGCAAAGCCACCCGAATGTGCCGACAAATCCCGATAGGAGCTGCACATATCTCGTTCTCAGGGCACACCGGATGGGCAAGACGTCGAGTTGGCATAGACCCTGGTTGCCCAGGGGGCGCCGGACATCGCCCAGTTTGGGCCAGCACTCGAAGGAGCACTGGTCCGGGGGTTTAAAAAAAAGATGACCCTCGGGCTCGCGAAAACCCGGGGGAAAAAGGCTTAGGTGGAAAATGGTAAAACCAAGGTTGGGCCTTGCTGGAGGAGTTTTATTCAAAGCGAACTGTCGAGGGGGTCCCATAAATCACCCAACCGCGTAAGGAACGCAAACTCAAGGAACATAATACTGGTATGACGGAAACTAGGGCGGCAAGAGTGGAACAAAACACCAGGCATAAGGCCGAGCCTTCCACCCTTTACCAAATATATAGATGTATTAATTAAATAAGAGATATTGTGATATTCCGAAATATCCATGTTCCAACATGGAACAAACTTCATCTTCACCTGCAACTAGCAACGCTATAAGAAGGGCTGAGCAAAAGCGGTAACTTAGCCAAACAACGGTTTGCTAGGAAAGGATGGTTAGAGGCTTGACATGGCAATATGAGAGGCATGATATAGCAAGAGTAGGTAGCGCAGCATGGCAATAGAGTGAACAACTAGCAAACCAAAGATAGAAGTGATTTCGAGGGTATGGTCATCTTGCCTGCAAGGTTCTCAGAGTTGCATGCTTGTGCTAGTCACCACAGAGATCACAAAACTGCATGGCATACACCTCTGTAAAGATGGCATGGCATACATCAAAACACATGTAGAGCTCATGCCCATAAGATGCACAGATTAAATACAACAAAAAATAACAAAACCCTAAGTACTGATAAGTAACAGCAGATAACAGCAACTAGCACTCTTGCACCAGAGATTTGAGCATCAAGATGGACTCAAATGAACATGGTGCAATGGAACAAAATGAAGAGTATCTAGAGATGAATACTTCGATATATTACACGCATGAAACGAAGCTATATGCAGAGAGTTATGATGCGATAAACATGGGCATATATTGCAAAAGTACTGGGACAGAGGATTTGAGTGAGGGGAGATAGTCAACCGTCGGCGTTGACCCGATCTGGATCGGCTCGGGCTGCTCGAGCTCGGGCCGAAGCTCGCCGGAGCAGTGGCGGGAGGAGGGCACCGGCGAGGCGCCGGAGAGGAGGAGGGAGACGCCGGCGAGGGGCGGCACCGGCGACGAGGGCGGCGGAGGCGACGGGCGGCCGCGGGGAGGAGGGCGGCGGCGTGGTGGCGCCGGAGGAAGATGGCGGCGCAGCGGCGCCAGAGAAGGACGGCGGCGGCGCACACGGCTGAGGTGGCGAGGCGCGGAGGAGGAGGCGGGCCGGCGGGGCGCACGACCGGGCCGCGGGGCCGGCTGCGGGCTCACCGGGCCGCGGGCGTACGAGCGGCGGGGCGCTGACGTGGTGGCGTCCCGTTGGCTGCGGCGGCGGCGGCGGGGTTTTTGTCCGGCGGCGGTGGACACATCCGGTGGCGGCGGGCGAATTTAGGGTTTCGGGGATCCGGAAATTTCGGGGGGGGGGGGGTCTCACATATATATAGCTAGAGGGAGCTAGGAGACTCCAAATGGAGTGCGGTTTTCGCCCACATGATCGTGATTGAATGACCTAGAGCATGGAAGAGACTTAGAGGGGTTTTGGGCTGTTTAGAGGGGGGTTTTGCTGCAACACACAAAAGGACTTTGCGGTTATCCGGTTAACCGTTGGAGTACGAAACGACCTCCAAATGGAATGAAACTTGACCGGGGGTCTACCGGTGGTATACCAAGGCCACTTGGCAAGCCTCGGTCCATTCCGAGAACGTTCAACACGCGCTCACGAAACGTAACAAGAGGGGTGCCGGATTGCAAAACGGACAACGGGGAAAATGCTCGGATGCAAGAGACGAACACGTATGCAAATGCAATGCACATGATGACAATGATATGAGATGCATGACATGAACAAAATGCAAAACGAAAAACAAAACCCGACCACGGAGGGAATATCATAACACATAGCCGAAAATGGCAAGAGTTGGAGTTACAAATATGGCAAGTTACATCCGGGGTGTTACAGAACCGCCATTGGGGTCCTCGGCCCGATCCACCTGATCGGGGGACGATGTGGTGAGTACCCCCTATTCCAGGACACCGTCACAGGGTGCGCCCCCTGCCTTGTGGGTTCCTCGGAGCTCCTCTAACCCTATTCTTCGGCCTATAAATTCTCAAATATTCCCAAACCACCAGAGGTGTCCACCAAAATAGTTTTCCGCCGCCGTAACCTTCTGTTCCCGTGAGATCCCATCTTGGGGCCTATTTCGGCATCCTACCGGAGGGGGATTCTATCACGGAGGGCATCTACATCAACCCTATTGCCCTCCCAATGAAGAGTGAGTAGTTAACCATAGATCTACGGGTCCATAGCTAGTAGCTAGATGGCTTCTTCTCTCTCTCTCTCTCTCTTTGATTCTCAATACCATGTTATCCTCGATGTTCTTGGAGATCTATGCGATGTAATCTTCTTTTGCGGTGTGTTTGTCGAGATTGATGAATTGTGGATTTATGATCAGCTTATCTATGAATATTATTTGAATCTTCTCTGAATTCTTATATGCATGATTTGATATCTTTGTATTTCTCTTTGAATTATCGGTTTGGTTTGGCCAACTTGATTGGTATTTCTTGCAATGGGAGAGGTGCTTAGTTTTGGGTTCAGTCTTGCATGATTTCACCTAGTGACAAAGTAGGGGTAGCGGGACACGAATTGTATTGTTGCCATTAAGGGTAAAAAGATTGGGTTTGTCGGTGTTCTGGGAACGGGGGTACCTAGACTTGCCTGCCTGTGGCCCACTGCGTGGCTTCATCAACGGCCTGGTACAGACTAGCTTCAGCATCAACAACTCAAGACCCTCGCGAGAGGCCAAGCCTCGCGAGGCGGATGACACCAAGACCTCCACGAGGAGTGGCCTGCTACCTCTTGAGCACTGCGTTGGTTTTCCCTTGAAGAGGAAAGGGTGATGCAGCAAACTAGCGTAAGTATTTCCCTCAATTTTTGAGAACCAAGGTATCAATCCAGTAGGAGGCTACGCGCGAGTCCCTCGTACCTACACAAAACAAATAAATCCTTGCAACCAACGCGATAAGGGGTTGTCAATCCCTTCACGGTCACTTACGAGAGTGAGATCTGATAGATATGATAGGATAATAATTTTGGTATTTTTATGATAAGATGCAAAGTAAAATAAAAGCAAAGGAAATAAATAAGTGTTGGAAGATTAATATGATGAAGATAGACCCGGGGGCCATAGGTTTCACTAGTGGCTTCTCTCAAGAGCATAAGTATTTTATGGTGGGTGAACGAATTACTGTTGAGCAATTGACAGAATTGAGCATAGTTATGAGAATATCTAGGTATGATCATGTATATAGGCATCACGTCCGAGACAAGTAGACCGACTCCTGCCTGCATCTACTACTATTACTCCACTCATCGACCGCTATCCAGCATGCATCTAGAGTATTAAGTTCATGAAAACAAAGTAACGCCTTAAGCAAGATGACTTGATGTAGAGGGATAAATTCATGCAATAAGATAAAAACCCCATCTTGTTATCCTCGATGGCAACAATACAATACGTGCCTTGCTGCCCCTACTGTCACTGGGAAAGGACACCACAGGATTGAACCCAAAGCTAAGCACTTCTCCCATTGCAAGAAAGATCAATCTAGTAGGCCAAACCAAACTGATAATTCGAAGAGACTAGCAAAGATAACCAATCATACATAAAAGAATTCAGAGAAGATTCAAATATTGTTCGTAGATAATCTTGATCATTAACCCACAATTCATCGGTCTCAACAAACACACCGCAAAAAGAAGATTACATCGAATAGATCTCCACGAGAGAGGGGGAGAGCATTGTATTGAGATCCAAAAAGAGAGAAGAAGCCATCTAGCTACTAACTATGGACCCGAAGGTCTGAGGTAAACTACTCACACTTCATCGGAGAGGCTATGTCACTACTAGGAAAAGGCCTGCTAGTGGCGCACCTGTTTTGCCTACTAATGGCGCACTACAGGTGCGCCACTAGCATCATGCCATTAGAATTTTTTTACTAATGGCGCACCACAGGTGCGGCATTAGTATAACAGATACTAATGGTGCACCAGGGAGTGCGCCATTAGTATACCATACGGTGCGCCATTAGTATGCCTCCCAGGGGGCCATATTTAACCATGTGCTCTGGCTTACTAATGGCGCACTTGTTGATGATGCGCCACTAGTGTGCATTTTGCAGTGCGCCACTAAAGTGCTGGGTGGTGCGCCACTAGTATGAATATTAGGGATTTTTTTCTTTTCTGATATTTGCACAGGTTACAAAACATATTACTGCACAGAATATAGACATCACAACATATAAACAACAGATTTATCGAATACAATAGAAGATTAGTCTCCGAATACAATTCATCATATTAGTCTCCGAATTCAAAAGACCGAATAAAGTTAGAACATTACAAGTCTCGACACCGCGATTAGTGAGTTTGTCTTCACATTACAAGTCGATATCGATCATCTAAACTACCATCACATAGAAGAGAGCTGCGGTCATCACGATTAGCATCATCGCGATGAAACTGGTCTTCATCCGGTTCCTCCTCCGCTCCCTCCTCTCTCCCGCCAGATAGCGCGCGTATCTAGCTTCCGCCTCCGCCCTAGTGGTGTACCCTTTGTAACTGTTACCGCTGAAATAGTGAACCTGTCCCCGACACTCCTCCCAGTCGTCGTAGACTCCGGGAACCTTACCCTTGTACATGACATACGATGGCATCTCTATGCACTAGCCAAACAAAACGTTAGTAGCAATTCACAGACAATACATAAGCAATATATAAGTATGCAACAAAAGGATCGGAAGAGAAAAGCAACACATTAATAGCACGATTCATGGTCCTACTAATAAATAGCATCGATTACATATAAGTTGAACGACTGTCCAAACCAAAGAGACATACAAGTTCATTAAAGTTTAATATTACAACATGAGCCAATCGACATTTCAGAACTACATAGCATCACTACTTTCGACTCGACTCAGGGACCGGAGCGTGGATGAAGCCGCCGTCTTTCGTGATGGTCATGAAATCGCGGGCGTTGTCAGCCTGCATTTGTAGCGTTGTTTCTATCTCACTGTTGGACGGTTGATATCTGAGATAGAACTGCCCCGAGGTACGAAGGACATCTTGATGGATGATTTCCGCAAACTCCGACTGGATGCGAAAGAATTCTTGTCTGATGTCCGCGTCCTGGATTGCCGACAAGCGTGCGGCCCAATCTTTGAGATTATTTGGTAGCAGAAGGTGATTATGGTCCCGTACGATCGCCCGCATGTGATGGAGGGCGTAGTAGGCATCCTTCTGACCGCCAGGCGGCTGCTTGACGCAGGGGAACGTCGTATTGTGGGTGAACATGTGCTTGCCGTACCTACGAACTGGCATGCTGAAGGTGCCTCCAGATCTGGCGGAGCCGGGGAGAACATCATCAAGAACTTTCTTGATATTTGTGTAGTCTTTCTTCGACTGACGGTCCGGGTCGAAATACGTGGCCATGGAATATTTCGGGCTTAAGAGGATGAGTGTGCAATGTGTGTCACTGCACAAAACACGGAATGTTAGAAAAAAAGAACGATCGAAATCTAAGAAATCATATGTTACGGGGCGGTGAGGGGATGACTTACTCGGGAAAGTAAGGCACGAGGAAGTTATCCTTATCTGGGTTTGCCAGAATGACGCCTTCGAGGTATGAACTCGCGACTTGCCGGTCCCCAGCGCTGCCCAAGATCTTGGCACGCATGTAGAAGGGGTCGACTATCACGATGTCCGGGGTCTTGTCTCTAATGATCCGCATCTCCATACTCAGCGAAAATAGCCGAACGAAGGTGTAGTGCAGCGGATGAAGGTTAAACATAGCGAAGATGTCATCAAACCGCAGGACGATCGTACCCCCGATGGCGCTATCCACAAAGCCCTTGCCCTCTGGCACCTTGGCCACGAAAACCGGGTATGCCACATCATTCTCGGAGAGACGCCGCTTCTCCAAAGAAAGAACACTGTCATGCAGACTCCGCATAGCACCGGTTGCAGCATTGAGCAGATTAGTCGGTAGCATCGGCCTACCCGCCACATGCACCCTCCTCGAGATATCCTTAGGTGAAGGTGGCCCGTCCTGAGCACGGATCGTACTCGGTGCCGGCTGGCTCGCACCGCCCTTGTTATTCTTTCGTTTCCGTCCCTTCTTCCTCATCTGCTGTAATGGGATCGAGTTCTGCTCAGAGACCGCCTTCTTGAGTGTGTTGGGGCTGATAATATTCCGCACCTCGGCTATCTGAGGCTCGGTGGAGGCGGCAGCTGGAGGCGTCTCCTGAGAACTGAACGCCAGACGACGCCTATTGCAATTGGGTTTCTCCGCGCTACCAGCTCGATCACGATAGTCTTTTTCAGGGTTGGGTTCTTGAGAAGGAGGCCCGAAGAATTCGTCACCGTACCCATGTTCGGCAAAGTACTTATCGACGTTGGTAAATGTACCCTCGTCCTTGTCGTCGTCGTCCGGATCCTGTGCCATATGCATGTCCGGATCCTGTGCCATAGGGATGTCCGGTAGCGTTGCGGCGGTCTTGCCATGGCTTGGCGCCGGCACGACTGGCGGTGTTGTCTGTGGGGTGGTGTCCCCCGCCCCCAAACGAATCTGGCTCTTCGGCCAAAGCAGGGGCCAGCTTACGCAGGCGCTGAGGGTCATCACATCATCTTCGTCGGCCCCAGCGGGTCGAATCGGAGGTAACAACTCGTCGCAGCCTGGCAGCACCCGAACCAGTTCAACCCTATACACGGTGGGTGGCATCGGATTACCGTGGAACACGGGGTTGCCCGGTTGAACGATTCTGCCCTTGGCGACATCGATCAACTCGCCGCCCACGAAGTGCAGGAGAGTGCATGGAACGTCGGCGGCGCCCTGCGAAAACATGTAGGGCGTCAGGGATGCCCAGTCAAAGGCAAGGAGATGAAGTCATCGGCCGAGAGGCTTAGTTACCGTGATGGCGTCGAGCTCGGCTAATGTCGAGGCACCGCCAACGGCGGGCGTGCAACTGACGGAGGGGCCGCTTGCTGCCGAGGTGCCGGCCGGCGTACACCCGGGTGCATTAAGCTCCAATGCCCGTGCCGGCGCCGGAGACACCAATACCGCCTCCGCCGGAGACACCAATGGCGCCGCCTGCGCGTTGTGCGAGTTGCTGGCCGTGAAGCTGGGAACCGGGGGCGGCCCCTGTTGGCCGCCCGCAATCCACGTCTGCAGCCCCTGAATCAAGGTAGGCACAATGGCGGTGAGCGTCGTTCCCAGTTGTTGTTGCACTTGCTCTTGGACAATCTCCGGAATCCGCGCCACTTGTGCCTTGAGTTCTTGAACCTCGCGCGACTGGCTTTCCGAGCTGGTCTTTTTCTCCTTTCGCCCACCAGCGTTATAGTATGACGACCATTTTGTGGACAAGCCTTTGCCGGCCACACGACCAGCTGACGACGGCTTACTGAGCTTATCCTTGTTTTTCATTATGTTCAACGCCCTATTTAGAGTGTTGTCCCAAGGGGAGCTCTGAGACGACCCCGCGCTACTGCTTTCAGTCTCCTGCGGAAGGAATGTGAACCATTTAGAAATTTGGCTTCATTAATTAGAATGCAACCATATGGAGCTAATTACGCGGGGGTGTATTCCTTACCAGAACACGCTCAAGCGCCTTTGGTCTTCGGATCCGTGGTAAGCTCCTTTGTTACCGGGTCCTCCTTGTACCGGGCCCTGACATAGTTCCTGGTCTGCTTGTCACGGTATTTCTCGAAGCGGGGCGGTAGGCCTTGCTCGGCACGCTCCGCGTCCTCCTTGTCCCATATAGGTTCCGCCACTCTGTAACCGCCGGGACCGAGTTTGTGGACCCCTAAGTTCAAGTCCCGCATCTCTTTCCCCCACTGACTTGATTCCTCGGATGCGCCGCTCTCGCACTTGATCTTGAACTCCTTGTAGTCATCTTCGCTGATCGAAGGATTTTTCGCCTTGATCTTCTCATAACTATCACCTTTGTTAATCATTCTCTTCACCGCGCTTCTCCAAGTAGACAGGGCCGTGCTCATCTTCGTGAGGGCGGCACTGTTCACTTTATTCCCTGAGAGGCGTGTGTTTGCAAAGTCAGCGGGGAACTTGTATCGTTCGTGCAGCTTCGTGAAGAGGAGGTTGCGCAAATTCCCTCGGTCCTTATGCCTTAGGTTCTCGGTGTTGATCGAGACGGTGCTCCGAAGAATGCACCCGAGCTGAACCGAGTACCCCTTGACTAATTCTTTGGGCGCCGTTGGATCCCCGTCGGAGTTCACTTCAGTAAATTCCTCCTTGACGGTGCCGAGCACGTTCGGGCGCCGGTCCTTCCGTTGCCTCTTCGGTTGGCTGCCATCTGTGCGTGCGCTGCCATCATCAGTGGTGGCATCCTCGGCGGCACCATCAGTGGTGTCATCCCCGACGCCACTAGGGGTTGTGTAGTCAGGATCGGTGTCTTCCGCGGCGTCCTCATAGCGGTGAGGTTCTTCCTCCATCTCCTGGGACAGCTCCCAGAATGCCTTGCCGCCCGAACCGCCGGCCTCATCGTTGTGGGCCATGTTTCGCTCTAAATAGGAAAAAAGTTTGGTCAAAAAGTTGGTTATTGTCAAGGAACAAGATCATGGTCTCATCATTTAGGGTTTGTCGACACCGAGGCATCCTAAAAGCTAAGCTTTTATCATTTAGGGTTTGTCGACGCCGAGGCACCCTAAAAGCCTAAGCTTTCATCATTTAGGTTTTTATCGACACCGAGGCACCCTAAAAGCCAAGGTTTTATAATTTAGGGTTTGTCGACGCTGAGGCACCCTAAATGCTAAGTTAAGTTTTCATCATTTAGGGTTTATCGATGCCGAGGCACCCTAGGTTGACTGATATATATGGGTATCTTCTAATAATATACCCTATCAAGAAAAGGGAAGGAGAATTCTAAGTTGGGCCTAATCACTTGGCTCTATTGCCACCTATGGTTTAATGCAGCCAGAATAAAGGGGCAGTTGATCCTACTTAATTAAGTACTAAGATACCCCGGCCCATGCATTAGTCGCAAGTACCCCATATGTCCTATTTTTAGCAAAGTCATGCTAAAATTCACGGAAAATTTCAGCATGACCTTTGCTGAAAATAGGACATATGGAGTACCCGAATTTGCTGGAACGGAAGTTAATCGACATTCCGGCAAACTCAAGGGCCTCTCGGGGTACCTGCAAAATCATTATCCAATGAAGGAATTGCGCCGCACACTGCTGCCTCACACTGCTGCCAAAATCATTATCGACATGCTAGTACCGTGTTTCTCGAAAAACATCTTGCCAGCTAGTAGACCATCATTTGCCAGGCCAAATTGAGGCCAAACAGAAAACCAATGTGGCCATGGCACAAAGTCCATGACCCAGAACAGGAGACATCTGAAACTATACAAGTATACAAGCCTACACTAGATGCATACTGCTCCCTTATGAGGTACAGAGAGGAACTTTGCTATGCTCACTAGATACACAAAATGAACAAGATCACTATTCATTAGCAAATAAACTCCTTCCATTTCGCTGTATAGCTTATATAGTTTGTCAGTCGAGGTTACATACATACAAACAATGCATACTGAAAATCTGAGGGTGTGCAAGCAGGAAAGCAGGCAACAACTAGGTGCCACAAGCAGGAAAGCAAAATCTGTATAATTGAATACTTCTCTGGTATAATCAGCTTCCAATAGAACAAGTACATATTGTACAACTTAACAGTCAAGCAGAAGTTTTGCTTGCATAAAAACTAGTGAAACAAGTTATCTAGCAGACCAACACAAACACATGTGGTACAAGAGGGAGTATATATGTAAGTTCTATGGCACAAGTTAACAAATCAAGTATGAAGGGCACATAAAGAAACCATTCTTTAGTTATAAGTAAGTGGATGATGAACCCCACCTGTTCTGGTTTCTATCACTGAATCACTCTGTAACAGCTGGTGATGAACCCCACAGGACTGTACTCAAGTTCTGCAAGAATCCCCTACAGACGGATTACACAAAGTAAGTAACAACAAACAAATTTTCGACCAAATTACATGGCAATTACCTGCATAAATATTCTACTGGTCGCTGCCTCGTGTCGTAAATCAGAAAAAGGTGAAGGTAATATTGGGCTAGGTGTTGGATGATTTCCCCGTTTCAACTTAAACACATACTGTCATTTGCTGTCAACTGAATCTACTATTTTCATCAGGCCTGAGATTGGATTCAGGAAGTAGCAGGCTACTACACCAACCCGAGTTAACAACAGCAGCTACTACATTTTTCTCCAAGACAACATAGCAACAAGGTTTAATTAGCTCCATACATTTGAGATTGACACTGATGCCTTATGATCATAGCATAGAAGGACATAATCTGAAGATTAAACATATCACCAAACTAGGCTATCAGTAACTAGGCTATCATCTTGTCGACCCTGCCACCGGGGACGAGGGAGGGGACGAGCGCCTTGGCCTCGTCGGCGGTGTCGGGGCAGAGGTTGCCGAGGGTGCAGAGCACGGGAGCGCGGGTGCGCGCGAGCACGCGGGAACGGCGGCCGCATGAAGCAGCAGTAGCAACACGACGGGGCGGCGGCGGCGAGCTCCTACACCTAACCCTAGGTCGCCGCCCCGTGGAGGCATGGGGATGAGCGGGGGAGAGAGGGAGGGAGGGAGAGAGACTAACCAGAGGCCGCGCTGGGAGGCTCGCGCCGCTGTCGAGGAGCGCGTCCGACGAGGCTAGCCGCCGTCGAGGGGCAGCTCCGACGAGGCAGCCGCCGCCGGGAGCGAGAGAGATATTTGGGGGCGACAGCGGTCTGGTGGGGGTCGGGGGCGTCGGCGGCGGTGGGGGTCGGCGTCGGGGGCGGTGGGGCGACGGGCAGCGAGGCGCCTGGGCGTTGGGGGCGGTGGTGGTCGGGTGCGGCGGGGCGGTGGGGGTCGGCGGCGGGGGCAGCGAGCATGGCCAGGGACGGCGAGCACGGGGGCGGCGCGGGTGAGGTGAGGCAGTGGGGGGGGGCTGAGAGAGAAATGTGAGATTGGGGATTTTAGTGGGGGGAGGGTTAGCAATGGCGCACCCCCTAGCGGTGCGCCATTAGTAATTTTTTTTATAGCAATGGCGCACCTCCTGGCAGTGCGCCATTAGTAACCTTTTTTTTTGGATAGCAATGGCGCACCCCCTAGCGGTGCGCCATTAGTATTTCGTTCAATTTGCGAATTAATATTAACTAAATAAATTATTAGCCTTCATTTGTGAATTAATATTAACTAAATAAATTATTACATTTAAGTACTTATCATTTAAGTAAACTTCCGGGATATAATTTTTATTTTTTCATATGTATCATTCATTTAATAGTTCACATACAAAAAATTATATGCAGTGACGATCCCGGCCGACCCGTTGGTGTACCCGATGCATGCGGAGGAGGCACGGCTCCTGGAGTGGACGGAGGGGGCCGCAATCGGGATGGGGAGGGTGCGGGGGGTCGGCGGCGACGGTGGAGCGGGGAAGGGTGCGGGGGGTCGGCGGCGGCGGTGGAGCGGGGGAGGGTGCGGGGGGTCGTCGGCGGCGGTGGAGACTGGCCGCGTGCAGGCGGTCGTCGGCGGCGAGGGGGATCTGGCGAGGGGGGATAGCGCGCGATCGAGATGGAGGGGGATCTGGCGCGGGGGGCGAGGGGGAAAGGGTGGTCCTGCTTCTTCTCATCGAAATACAATCGAGAAATACAATCGAGAAATGAAGGCTACAATTTAGTTGCATTCATTTGTGAATTGGTTTAGTTGCATTCATTTGTGAATTGGTAAAACATTTATGAATATGAAAACATTTGTCGAAATACAATCGAGAAATGAAGGCTACAATTTAAATACAATCGATCTTAGCTAGCTATCTGTTCACAATCTTCTTGCCCTTATTTTTCATAAATGGAGTTCTTCTCTTGAACGGACGTCCTTTAGGTAGGGTGGTCCTACTTCTTCTTGTGGTGTATGCTGGTACTTCATTGTTGTCGTCATGTTCCGTCTTCGGGTCGCCGTACTTGTCGAAGTCTTGCTCATTGGCGAGTCCATCCATTCCGATGATCTTCCTTTTGCCTCTCCCCACGACAACACGACTGGGCTTTGACGGGTTGGTAATGAAGAAGCATTGGTCCACTTGGGAAGCCAGTACCCATGGCTCATTTTTCGAGGTGACGTTCACGCCCGCGGTCTTGGATTTGGCTTTGGGTATAACCATGGTGGTGAAATACCGGTCTTCTTTTAGGACGCTCTTGGCCCATCTGACAAGGAACATCGGGACCTTCTCTCCAGCGTAGCTCAGCTCCCAGATCTCCTCGATCCTTCCGTAGTATCTGTCCTTGTCGTTACCGGTGTAGGATTCCATCGTTACCCCGGAGTTCTGATAACCATCGCTCTTCATGTCCTTTCCCTCGGTGTAGAATGTGTAGCCGTTGATATCGTATGCCTCATACGTCATCAGGTTGTGCTCGGCGCCCTGTGACAAGGCGAATATGAGTTATTCTTCCGCGGAAGAATCCTCATGTAAAGGGTACGACAGAAGCTTCTGCTTGAACCAACGCGCGAAATGTGAGTTGTGCTCTTTGATTATATCTCCGTCTGTCCTCTGTTGGCCTCGGTCATTGTACGTCTTCTCAATAAAGGTTTTGTGCTCTACCACCCAAGGATCGACCACGTCTATGTGTTGTAGCGCGACTAGGTTTGCTCTTTCAAATTCGGCGAGTCGACCCTCAAAGTCGACATGCATTTCGCGGCGACCCTCACGGTGACCCCATCCAGCGAGCTTGCCGAGGTGCCTGTTGACGGGCAGACCAACGGGGTTCTCGATGCCTACATAATTCGTGCAGTAGGAGATGCACTCTTCGGTCAGAAAGCCCCTGGCTATGCTTCCCTCTGGACGTGACATGTTGCGAACGTATCCTTTGATGACACCATTCATCCTTTCAAACGACATCATGCTGTGCAGGAACGTCGGCCCGAGATGGATGATATCCTCCACGACATGGACCAGCAGATGCACCATAACGTCGAAGAATGCGGGCGGGAAGTACATCTCAAGCTCGCATAGTATCACCACGATCTCTTCCTGTAGCCTTCTGAGTTTCCTCACGCCAACCGACTTCCGAGAGATGACGTCGAAAAAGTTGCATAGGCCAAATAGCGTTTCACGGACGTGCGCCTCCATGATCCCACGGATTGCAACTGGAAGTATCTGCGTCATCAGCACGTGACAGTCGTGAGATTTCATCCCGCTGAACTTCTGCTTCGCTGAGTCTAGGTATCTGCTTATCTTCCCCGCATAACTGTAAGGAAGTTTTACTCCTACGAGGCAGGTGAAAAACTGATCGATCTCCTCCTGACTTAGAGTGAAGCACGCGGGAGGGAAGTCATTTCCGGTCTTCTTGGCCTTTTTGCCTTTGCGACGACTTTCCGTGTCCTGCTTCGCCTCATCATCATCATTAGCGTGAAGCTCCTCCCTGATGCCCATTGATTTCAAGTCTGCCCTTGCTTTCGGCCCATCTTTGGTCCTCTCTGGCATGTTGAGCAGGGTACCAAGCAGACTCTCGCACACGTTCTTCGTGATATGCATGACATCAAGGCTGTGAGGCACACGGTGGATCTTCCAGTACGGCAAGTCCCAGAAAACAGACCTCGTTTTCCATACCTTCAGCAGCGGTTCTGGCGCCTTTCGCTTCTTTCCCGGCTCTGGCGCCTTTTGCTTATTTCCCAGCAGTGGGTAATCTTTCCAATTTTTCAACAGCTCGCCTATTTCCTCGCCGCTCCTCGTACGCGGGCGTCTTCGGGTTTCGGTTTCACCATCGAACAGATCCTTGCGTTTCCTCCATGAGTCATCGTCACGAAGCCACCTTCGATGTCCCATGAACACGGTTTTCGAAGACCCGGGATCTCTATCTAGCTGGCGATACGTTGTGTCATCCATGCACCTGACGCATCCAGAAAATCCATGGACCACCTGCCCCGCGACATATCCGTAACCGAGATAGTCCTGCACCATCGTGAGCAGTGTGGCTCTCATAGGGAAATATTCTTTCTGTGCGGCGTCCCACGTATTGGCTGGCGTTTTCCACAGCGTGTCTAGCTCCTCTTTCAGCAGCCCCAGATACAGATTGATGTCGTTCCCTGGTTGTTTCGGCCCTTCAATTAGCATACTCATGTGAATGTACTTCCTCTTCATGCACAACAAGGGGGGAAGGTTGTACATCCACACAAACACAGGCCAGGTGCTATGTGTGCTTCTCTGCTGCCAAACGGATTGACTCCATCGGTGCTCGTGCCCAGCACGATGTTCCTTGGATCGTTCCCAAATTCTGGTGTTCGAAGTTCAACGCTTGCCACTGGCTCCCATCCTTAGGGTGACTCAGCATCTTGTCTTTTTTATTTATCTCCGGATCATTTGTGTCATCTTCTTGCTTCTTCTCCTCCCTATCCGTGTGCCAACGCAGGAGCTTTGCTACCTTAGGGTCCGCGAAATACCGCTGCAGACGAGGAGTGATCGGAAAGTACCACACCACTTTTCGAGGAGCTTTCTTCCTCTTCTTGTATCGAGTGATGCCGCACACCGGACATATGGTAGACTCCGCGTGCTCGTCCCGATAAATGATGCAATTGTTCATGCACACATGGTATTTCATGTGCGGTAAATCCAGAGGACACACGATTTTCTCCGCCTCCTCGAAACTGGTCGGGCACTTGTTCCCCTTGGGAAGACGTTCGTGCCAGAATGACATGTTCTCGTCGAAGCATGTGTCGGTCAAATGAGTTGAGGAGGAGGAGGCAGCCGAGACAAGCTTGGAGGAGGAGGTGGAGAGAATGAAGTGGGGAAAGTGAGTGTGTAGGTGGCTGTCCAAAATATCTAGCTGGTCCCAGGTTACTAATGGCGCACCACCCTCAAATGCGCCATTAGTAACCTTGGTTACTAATGGCGCACCAGCTGGCGGTGCGCCATTAGTAATTTTGCAAAAAAATGATAGTAGTGGCGCATGGGGTGACTGGTGCGCCATTACTAGTTAAAACTAGTAATGGCACACTGTGCCCTGGTGCGCCATTAGTATTTTTGGAAAAAAAAATTGTTAGTAGTGGCGCACCATGGTTGTGGTGCGCCATTAGTGTCTATCACACTAATGGCGCACCAACACACGGCGCGCCACTGCTATATAGTAGTGGCGCACAGCATGACTGGTGCGCCATTAGTGTCCATATTATCTGTAGCCCTTTTCCTAGTAGTGTGGTGTTGATGTAGAAGCCCTCCATGATGGATGCCCCCTCCGGCGGAGCTCCGGAACAGGCCCCAAGGTGGGATCTCGTGGGTACAGAAGGTTGCGGCGGTGGAATTAGGTTTTTGGCTCCTTATCTGATCGTTTGGGGGTACGTAGGTATATATAGGAGGAAGGAGTACGTCGGTGGAGCAACAAGGGGCCCACGAGGGTGGAGGGCGCGCCCCCTACCTCGTGGCCTCCTCTTTTGTTTCTTGACGTAGGGTCCAAGTCTCCTGGATCATAATCTTCCTAAAAATCACGTTCCCGAAGGTTTCATTCCGTTTGGACTCCGTTTGATATTCCTTTTCTGCGAAACTCTGAAATAGGCAAAAAAAACAGCAATTCTGGGCTGGGCCTCCGGTTAATAGGTTAGTCCCAAAAGTAATATAAAAGTGAATAATAAAGCCCAATAATGTCCAAAACAGTAGATAATATAGCATGGAGCAATCAAAAATTATAGATACGTTGGAGACGTATCAAGCATCCCCAAGCTTAATTCCTGCTTGTCCTCGAGTAGGTAAATGATAAAAAACAGAATTTTTGATGCGGAGTGCTACTAGGCATAATTTCAATGTAATTCTTCTTATTTGTGGTATGAATATTCAGATCCAAAAGATTCAAGATAAAAGTTCATATTGACATAAAAATAATAATACTTCAAGCATACTAACTAAGCAATTATGTCTTCTCAAAATAACATGGCCAAAGAAAGTTCATCCCTACAAAATCATATAGTTTAGTCATGCTCCATTTTCGCCACACAAGAATGCTCTCATCATGCACAACCCCGATGACAAGCCAAGCAATTGTTTCATACTTTAGTAATCTCAAACTTATAAACCTTCACGCAATATATGAGCGCGAGCCATGGACATAGCACTATGGGTGGAATAGAATATGATGATGGGGGTTATGTGGAGAAGAAAAAAAAGGAGAAAGTCTCACAGCAACGAGGCTAATCAATGAGCTATGGAGATGCCCATCGATTGATGTTAATGCAAGGAGTAGGGATTGCCATGCAACGGATGCACCAGAGCTATAAATGTATGAAAGCTCAACAAAAGAAACTAAGTGGGTGTGCATCCAACTTGCTTGCTCACGAAGACCTAGGGAACTTGAGGAGGCCCATTGTTGGAATATACAAGCCAAGTTTTATAATGAAAAATTCCCACTAGTATATGAAAGTGACAAAACAAGAGACTCTCTATCATGAAGATTATGGTGCTACTTTGAAGCACAAGTGTGGCAAAGGATAGTAACATTGTCCCTTCTCTCTTTTTCTCTCATTTTTTGGGCCTTCTCTTTTTTATGGCCTTTCTCTCTTTTTTTATTCCTTACTTGGGACAATGCTCTAGAAAATGATGATCATCACACTTCTATTTATTTACAACTCAATGATTACAACTCGATAGTAGAACAAAGTATGACTCTATATGAATGCCTCCGGCGGTGTACCGGGATATGCAATGAACCAAGAGTGACATGTATGAAAGAATTATGAAAGGTGGCTTTGCCACAAATACTATGTCAACTACATGATCATGCTAAGCAATAAGACAATGATGGACGTGTCATGATAAACGGAATGGTGGAAAGTTGCATGGCAATATATCTCGGAATGGCTATGGAAATGCCATAATAGGTAGGTATGGTGGCTGTTTTGAGGAAGATATAAGGAGGTTTATGTGTGAAAGAGCGTATCATATCATGGGGTTTGGATGCACCGGCGAAGTTTGCACCAACTCTCAATGTGAGAAAGGTCAATGCACGGTACCGAAGAGGCTAGCAATGATGGAAGGGTGAGAGTGCGTATAATCCATGGACTCAACATTAGTCATAAAGAACTCACATACTTATTGCAAAAATCTACAAGTCATCAAAAACCAAGCACTACGCGCATGCTCCTAGGGGGATAGATTGGTAGGAAAAGACCATCGCTCGTCCCCGACCGCCACTCATAAGGAGGACAATCAAAGAACACCTCATGTTTCAAATTTGTTACATAAAGTTTACCATACGTGCATGCTACGGGACTTGCAAACTTCAACACAAGCATTTCTCAAATTCACAACTACTCAACTAGCACGACTTTGATATTATTACCTCCATATCTCAAAACAATCATCAAGCATCAAACTTCCCTTAGTATTCAACACACTTATAAGAAAGTTTTTACTAAACTTGAATACCTAGCATATTAGGATTATTTAAGCAAATTAACATGCTATTTAAGACTCTCAAAATAATCTAAGCATGAGAGATCAATAGTTTCTATAAAACAAATCCACCACCGTGCTCTAAAAGATATAAGTGAAGTAATAGAGCAAAACTATATAACTCAAAAGATATAAGTGAAGCACATAGAGTAATCTAATAATTTCCAAATCATGTATGGCTCTCCCAAAAGGTGTGTAAAGCAAGGATGATTGTGGTAAACTAAAAAGCAAAGACTCAAATCACACAAGACGCTCCAAGAAAAACACATATCGTGTGGTGAATAAAAATATTTCTCCAAGTAAAGTTACCGATGGAAGTAGACGAAAGAGGGGATGCATTCCGGGGCATCCCCAAGCTTTGGCTTTTTGGTGTCCTTAGATTATCTTGGGGGTTCCATGGGCATCCCCAAGCTTAGGTTCTTGCCACTCCTTGTTCCATAATCCATCTAATCTTTCACCCAAAACTTGAAAACTTCACAACACAAAACTCAACAGAAAATCTCGTGAGCTCCGTCAGCGAAAGAAAACAAAAGGCCACTTCAAGGTACTGAAATGAACTCATTCTTTATTTATATTGGTGTTAAACCTACTGTATTCCAACTTCTCTATGGTTTATAAACTATTTTACTAGACATAGATTCATCAAAATAAGCAAACAACACACGAAAAACAGAATCTGTCAAAAACACAACAGTCTGTAGTAATCTGTAACTAACGCAAACTTCTGGAGCTCCAAAAAATCAGCCAAAATAGGAAGACCTAGGAAATTTGTTTATTGATCAGCAGCAATTGGAATAAGTATTTTATCACGTTCTGGTGATTTTTAACAATTATTTTCATGAACAGAAAGTTTCTGGAAATTTCTGCAAGATCAAATAACTATCTTCCAAGAAGATCCTATAGGTTTAACTTGGCACAAACACTAATTAAAACATAAAAACACATCTAACCAGAGGCAAGATCAAAGATTTATTCCTAAACAGAAGCAAAAGCAAAAAAAACTAAAAATAAAATTGGGTTGCCTCCCAACAAGCGCTATCGTTTAACGCCCCTAGCTAGGCATAAAAAGCAAGGATAGATCTAGGTATTGCCATCTTTAGTTTTAGGGAAAAACAGAGCAAAATTGTTATCTATGGAATTAATCTTTCTATTTTGACAAAGTACATGGCCAGTAATGGTAGAAGAAAGATTAAGTATGTTGCGGAAATTGGCATCTAGGCTAGCCTTTATCTCTTTGATAGATTCGTTTTGGTAAGAAAGCAAAAGAGATGTGATTTCAACTTTCTCGTTAATGGGGTGCCCAAATATGGTTTTCATCTTTTCATAGGTATCTATGGGGTCCCCTTTGAGAAAACCCTCTTCAAAATAGAATCTAAAACTCGTTTGAACAAAGCGGGCAACCCAACATAAAAGCTCTTTAAGTGAACCTCAATTTGGTATTGAGGTACATAGCTAGCCCGGATCCTCAATAGCCTATTCCAAGCATCTTTCAAAGATTCATCGAGTAAATAACGAAATATTCCAGAATCTTCTTCATCAAAATTGCTAAGGTTTTCATTGATAACTCCGGCAGGTTTTTCCATAGTATTTTTATTTATGAGTTTAGATAAGATAGCAGGATTGTCTAAAGTGCTAAAACCTGGGAGAGGAACCCCAAATCTTTTTGGTTCCGACATGGCAAGGGAAAAGGGAACGAAAAGAGGCAACCGGAAAAGAGAGGGCGAATAAAACGGCAAGGGTGAAGTGGGGGAGAGGAAAACGAGAGGCAAATGGCAAATAATGTAATGCGGGAGATAAAGGTTTGTGATGGGTACTTGGTATGTTGACTTTTGCGTAGACCTCCCCGGCAACGGCGCCAGAAATCCTTCTTGCTACCTCTTGAGCAATGCGTTGCTTTTCCCTTGAAGAGGAAAGGGTGATGCAGCAAAGTAGCGTAAGTATTTCCCTCAGTTTTTGAGAACCAAGGTATCAATCCAGTAGGAGGCTACGCGCGAGTCCCTCGTGCCTACACAAAACATATAAATCCTCGCAACCAACGCGATAAAGGGTTGTCAATCCCTTCACGGTCACTTACGAGAGTGAGATCTGATCGATATGATAGGATAATATTTTTGGTATTTTATGATAAGATGCAAAGTAAAATAAAAGCAAAGGAAAAAGCAAAGGAAATAAATAAGTGTTGGAAGATTAATATGATGAAGATAGACCCGGGGGCCATAGGTTTTACTAGTGGCTTCTCTCAAGAGCATAAGTATTTTACGGTGGGTGAACGAATTACTGTTGAGCAATTGACAGAATTGAGCATAGTTATGAGAATATCTAGGTATGATCATGTATATAGGCATCATGTCCGAGACAAGTAGACTGACTCCTGCCTGCATCTACTACTATTACTCCACTCATCGACCGCTATCCAGCATGCATCTAGAGTATTAAGTTCATGAAAACAGAGTAACGCCTTACGCAAGATGACATGATGTAGAGGGATAAATTCATGCAATATGATAAAATCCCCATCTTGTTATCCTCGATGGCAACAATACAATACGTGCCTTGCTGCCCCTACTGTCACTGGGAAAGGACACCGCAATATTGAACCCAAAGCTAAGCACTTCTCCCATTGCAAGAAAGATCAATCTAGTAGGCCAAACTAAACTGATAATTCAAAGAGATTTGCAAAGATAACCAATCATACATAAAATAATTCAGAGAAGATTCAAATATTGTTCGTAGATAATCTTGATCATAAACCCACAATTCATCGGTCTCAACAAACACACCGCAAAAAGAAGATTACATCGAATAGATCTCCACGAGAGAGGGGGAGAACATTGTATTGAGATCCAAAAAGAGAGACGAAGCCATCTAGCTACTAACTATGGACCCGAAGGTCTGAGGTAAACTACTCACACTTCATCGAAGAGGCTATGGTGTTGATGTAGAAGCCCTCCGTGATGGATGCCCCCTTCGGCGGAGCTCCGGAACAGGCCCCAAGATGGGATCTCATGGGTACAGAATGTTGCGGCGGTGGAATTAGGTTTTTGGCTCCTTATCTGATCGTTTGGGGGTACGTAGGTATATATAGGAGGAAGGAGTACGTCGGTGGAGCAACAGGGGGCCCACGAGGGTGGAGGGCGCGCCCTTGGGGGGTGGGCGTGCGCCCCTACCCGTGGCCTCCTCTTTTGTTTCTTGACGTAGGGTCCAAGTCTCCTGGATCATAATCTTCAAAAAATCACGTTCCCGAAGGTTTCATTCCGTTTGGACTCCGTTTGATATTCCTTTTCTGCAAAACTCTGAAATAGGCAAAAAACAGCAATTCTGGGCTAGGCCTCCGGTTAATAGTTTAGTCCCAAAAGTAATATAAAAGTGAATAATAAAGCCCAATAATGTCCAATATAGTAGATAATATATCATGGAGCAATCAAAAATTATAGATACGTTGGAGACGTATCATGGCCTCCTCAGGCTAGCTCCTGAGGAGCGGAGACTCCTATGCAAGCCTCACCTCGCGAGGTTCGGATGACGTGAGCCATGACGACCAAGGCCAGGCAGGCGCCAGCAGGCGCAGTGCACCAGTTTCCTCTTTGGTGCTAAAGAGGCAAGAGCAAGCGCGGAGTCCCGAGGAATCAGCCAAAGATTTCCATTCTAGTGTAACAAGACCAAGACCGCCAGGACGGCAGGATGGAGGTCATCACCGAGCCCACCACGGCGTCATGACCAGAGGATTTTGTAGGCGAAGACAACTTTTGTTAGGGTAACATGTACTAGTTGTCTCCCTTCGAATTTGGCCGTTGTGGGATCCCTTCCCGCCTTTATTTTGGAAGAGGACCAAGACCACTATAAATAGGGCCTAGCCACCACCATACAGGACAAACTGATCATTCGGATCATCCTCACACTCACCAGCTCACCGGAGCACGAGAACACGCCTCCTCTTGAGGTTGTTCTCCCACTGTACTAGTTCATCCTCAGCCCCTCGAGGCCAATCCACCACAAAACAGGAGTAGGGTTTTACACCGCAAGGTGGCCCGAACCTGGGTAAACTGCCGTGTCCCCTTTCCTTCGAATTCGTCGAGCTAGGATGTGAGATTGGCGAGTAGGCAGACTGGGGAGGATGAGTTCTTCGCACGCACCCCAGAGTTCGAACCTCTCAAGGGTCTGCGGAACCCGAAATCCAACATTTGGCGTGCCAGGTAGGGGTGCGGCAGAGCTCCTCTTCCTCTAGTCGATCTGCCACCACCCCGCAGTGCTCATGGCTGACACTCCGGGGGCTCACGTTGAGAACTAGGTAGTTCAGCTGGCCCGAGCAGTCCCGTCCACACAAGAAGATCTCCACTCTGTGTTTCTCGCGGCCTGCACGCCGCCTAGTGCCGTTGGTCACGGGCGGCGCGGGCCACCGTCGCCCGCCCTCGCGCCGTGCCATAACTGCGCCACCACGCGGTCCTCGAGCTATGTCGTTGCTATGGCACCACACACTCGCTAGGAGCAGGCGAACGTGTGAGCCGCGCTCATCGTGGCTCGGGAGCTGCTGCGTTGCAGGTTGGCGAAAGGCGGCCGCGAAGCCCTACTAGAGCGGGTCGCTGAGCTACTTGATGCCGCCTGCAGGGGCGCGGCACCTTTTTGCACCCTGCCTACACCGCAGACTGTGGTGGGGCACGTGCCGGCCCCCACCACACCCGCACGCCCCTCCCTGGAGCGCCTGGGGGACCCGACGGCACCAACCCCGCTCGTCCTACCTCAACCATGCTGCCCCCGGATGAGGCAAGCTCGAACGGTCCCTCCTGGGGCCGCACCGGGACGCCACCCCGCGGCCATCAGAGCCTGGCGCCGAGCCTGGTGGCAACCAACGCAGGGCACCCAGGCAACGACCCTGGCACAGCAATTTCAGACGCCTACGTACCTCCCATGGTGGACCTACAATACATGTCAAGAGAAGGCCCCGGCCAGTTCTCCTCACCAGGCTGGGTGTCGGGGGCACATGAAGCCGAGGCTCTCCATGAGCCGCCCCGGAGCTTCACCAACACCTTCAACGACAACAACCATTAGGTACAACCAATTTAGGAGCAGTATTATGCTAACCATGGACCGCAGGTGAACCAAGCCACAGCGGCAGCCAGGGACCCCAGGCGATGGCCCGCTGCAGGCAGGCGAAGTGCACTGGGGGCTGCACGGGGGGAGCCCGCGGCCAGGGCCTCCCTCGTGCCGCATGGAGCAAGGTGTTGCACGGAGGTAGGTCCTCTCCCGGGGAAGGCGCCGGCGAGCCCTTCCCCCTGGCGGAGGGCCTGTGGTCGCCGAGGGCACCGCTAGCGTCCCCCTTGCCCCTTGGTCTCGTCCTTGTTTCCGGACGCCCCAACGGTGGTCGGGGGAGGTGCAGGGCGGGGCCCTCATCGGGCGACATGAAGCAAGGCCCCGTGCATGTGAAGGTCTCCACTCGTGACACTCTCACGCACGTAATAATGAGTGGGGCTATACACACCCCGGAGTCTCCTGAGTGCCGCCGTTGGGCCTCACGGGGGCTCCCACCCACGCCCAGTGGAAGCCCTTAGCTCCGCACTGGTGAGAAGACAAGAACACTAGCTAGGTGCCGGATGCAGCCCTTTGATTTTGCCTCTCTTTCTGTAACTCAACTTGCCGCCTTTTGGTATGAGATTGGGAATTTCGTGTGTTTATCAAAATAAAAACGGGGGAGTTTTTCTTGTCTCCTGGCGATTTCTTGCTTTCTGTCTTCGTGTTTTAAGAGTGAGGCTCACGCCTGCTACCCCCTGCGAGCTCCCCGCGAGCGAGGGCTGGGCGTGGTATGCGCGCGTCAAGGCATGCTTGGGCTGGCTCCAGAGACGCCAAGGCCCCCACCCCCGAGGGAGGGGGCTGGAATGCAACCACCGCGAGATCGTCGCGCGCACACCTTGCCGTGATCCAGCAATCGACTACTCGCGAGGCCCTCTTGGGCGGGCCAGCAGGCTCCTCGGGAGACTTAAAACCACGCGATCCCCCGGAGGGCTCGACTCAGGAGGAGGGCGCTTCCGCGACCTCAGGACCCGCTCAAGACCTACGGAACCAAAGAAAACTCGCAACAACTACCCCACCTGGGAGGCCGCGGGCTCGCGATGGCACACTCCAAATCCTATTTTAAAGGCATATCATCATTTCATACATTATAAGGGACACCCCCTTCAAAAATGCTTTCACGCCCCTCAGGGCCGTGTCCGAAGGTTTTTGCACACAGATCAAGGCAAAGGGAAATGTAGGCCAAGCTGGATGCACTACCTCCGGCGCCGTCCTCATCGTCTTCATCCGCGTCACCTGCGCTGTTGTTGGTGTCGTCCTCGTCATTGGCACCCACACCGTCTTCTTCGGCCGCAATCACGACTGCATCATCCTCAGGAGCAAACTCTGCGACCAGGGCATCCACATTGTCGTCCACCCAGTTTGCCAAGTTGTCCTGGATGACCCTGGGCACGGGGTCTATGGCGGTGTCGAAGTCAAAATGAGGATCAAGGTTGAGGAGGTGGCTGAAGACGCGTGAGAATGCACGCCCAAGAAGGCCCCTGCTTCTCTCTTCAATGAGCTCGCGAGCCCTCGCGGCCCGATCCTCCAGGCGGGTCACGATCTCGGTGAAGAAGCGGAGGTGGCTGGCGTTGTCATCCTCGTGCGGGTGAGTGACGCTCTCCTTGTAGATGGTCCGCAAGGCCCGGTTGGCCTTGACCCTGAGGTCCTGGAGCATCGAGGAGCGCACGTGCTGCATCGTCAGGCGGCGGCATGCTTGGTTTGCATTCTCCTCTGCGAGAGATGCGGCGCCCTCAACCTGCTGCTGAAGAGAAGACAGGTCGGCACGAGCCGAGGCCAGGTCGGCTTGAGAGGAGGCCTCAGCTTCCTTGGCGGCCCTCTCGTGCTGCTCCGCCGCGTCCAGCTTCGTCTTGAGGGCGGTGGTCCTGCCCTTAAACTTGGCCTCTAGGAGTTCGAACTTCAGGCGGTACTCGTTGGCAAGAGCCGCGCGAACCTTTGTCACCCTCTGGTCGACCTCCTGCTAGATCCTGGCCTCCTGAGTGGCGACAGCGTCCTCAGCCAAGGCTACTTGGCGCTCCCTCACCTCCAGCCTCTCAAGCTCCAGGCTGTGCTCCAAGACCTCCAGCGTTAGTGCCTCCTCGCATTTCTGGACCTCCTTCTCGTCGGGAGGGGCCTTGTTCAGTGATGCTACCAGGGCATCCCTGCGCGCTTCGATCTATCGCTCGAGGCCGGCGTTCGAAGCTTGAAGCTCCCACTCCCGCTCCTACGTCGCCTCACGATGGCAGTCGGCGGCCCTGGCTTCCTCCTGAGCACGGGCACAAGCCTCACAAGAAGCTGCAAGGGACACCGCGGCACTTGCGCTGGCGCGCTCATGCTGAAGATGCCCGAGGTTGATGGCGACCTTCAACTGGTGCCACTCATGCGCCAAGCAAAGGTCCTCCGTCTCGAGGCGGGCATCGACGTTGGCAAGCTCTTCTCCAAGCCGACTCAGTGCACCCGTCGCCTCCCGGAAAAGCTCATGGCAGACGGCGCCACGCCCGCATGAGCTCCAACGCGTGGCCAAACCCATCCTTCGCGTCGGGGGCTGTCGGAGGGGCGTGGAGCGGCTCGCCTTCCTCTGGCAAGGGGGATGGAGGCCGGTGCCTTCCCGGCCGCTCACCGGGCCTCGGCAAAGGTGCTGGGCGGCACGGTCTCGCTGCTCGTAGATGAAGCCGATGCTGGGATCGCCCAGCCACCGGTGATGACCAATGGAGGAGCCGTCGGCACGCCTCCTACGCCCTAGGCCAGACCGCAAAGGAAGGATGCTGGAAGCACAGGCTTGCGCCCCCAGCCTCGCATCCGACTCTCGAACCGGCCCCGTACCTCGCGCGGGATTCTGGTGCGGGGGGCTCTGAATTGAGAGCGGGCCAAGGACTTCTCGAGGTTGCTTCCCAAGAGGTTTCACCGCCATAGCAGAAGGGATCCTAAGAATCCATTGTCAGGAAAGAACGTGACACGCGGGAAATCACGAAGATAAGGTACTTACTCGTCTACAGCTATGTACTTCCTCTGCTTTAGCGGCCGGCAGGCGTCACCACTACAGCTTGGAGGCCCCTTCCTCTTGCGGAGTGCTTCAAGGTTCAGGAGAAGCTGGCCGAGGTTTGGGGCGTGACTCTCAGCAGCTAGGGCGCTTGGTGCGACTTCTTGGGCGGCAGCCTCAGGAACGCCATGACACACCTGCCCACTAGCCACCACCTCAGGACCACTTGCCCGAGCTTCGAGGGTAACCGACTCAAGAGCATCGGGTCGCACCAGGCCTCCAGCGGCCCCCTCAAGAGCGCTCGCCAGAACTTCAGGAGTGGCTACCTCAGAGGCACCTGACGACACCCGCTCCCCAGTAGTCGCCCGAGCAATACCCGGTGGCGTTCGCCCCCTCATCTACATCCGGGGCGTGCATTGCAGGATCGACGAGCAAGGGAGCCACGAAGATGGGATTCTCGCGAGGTCCTTCAAGGTCCGAGGGGCGAAGCCCCTGTCGGTGTCAAAACCGGCGGATCTCGGGTAGGGGGTCCCGAACCGTGCGTCTAGGATCGATGGTAACAGGAGACAGGGGACACGATGTTTACCCAGGTTCGGGCCCTCTCTATGGAGGTAATACCCTACTTCCTACTTGATTGATCTTGATGAATATGAGTATTACAAGAGTTTATCTACCACAAGATCGTAATGGCTAAACCCTAGAAGTCTAGCCTATGAGTATATGGTAATGAATTTGTCCTATCCGGACTATGCTCTCCGGTTTATATAGACACCAGAGAGATCTAGGGTTACATGAGGTCGGTTACATAAGAGGGAATCTTCATAATCGATCGCCTATCTTGCCTTCCACGCCAAGTAGAGTCCAATCCGGACACGGGTATAGTCTTCGGCCTTCATGTCTTCATAGCCCATCAGTCCGGCCCAACAGATAACAGGCCGAACGCCCGAGGACCCCTTAGTCCAGGACTCCCTTAGTAGCCGCTGAACCTGGCTTCAATGACAAGGAGTCCGGCGCGCAGATTGTCTTCGGCATTGCAAGGCGGGTTCCCCTTCTTCCGAACTCCAATATAGTCTTCGGAGATGATGATTGTATCCGGACCTACGTATATAATTGCAGAAAATACAATACTCCACGAGTCCAATCTGCAGACAATTGTTTATGACACTGTATCACGCCTGCTCGGTTATTATTTCCAACCGTCGGCTAGCCCATCGCCCCACGTCTCGGGAAGCGGTTTTATTGGCACGTCTTGTCAAAGCAGAGATCGTGTCCCCTCGTTCACGGGATTTTCAATAATATTGGTATGGGTATCCCAACCGTCCCCTAGTACAACTCCTTTGAGGATAGGTAAGTTTAACGACCCAGGAGGGGACGGTCGACATCCTGGGCCTTTATATAGGGACCTAGACTATAGGTACTTTTCTTCTGCGCTTGCTTCTACCTCAACCCCAGCCACCTCGAGTTCTAGCCCTCGAGCCCTAATTACCACCAGCCCCAATCTTGTCCGGGTCCAGCCGTTCAGGCCGGTGGGTGGCCTCTTCCGTCACGGAGGAGGATATTGCGAAGCTCCGCGTAGCGAGGTACATGACCCCAGAAATCCTTCATCGGCTTCCTGCCGAGGGGCAGATTATTCCCACCCCCAAATCCGGCGAGAGGGTAGTATTTGTGTCCACTTCCTCCATGGGTTAGGGTTCGCGCTTAACCCCTTCGTCCGGGGGCTCATGTTCTACTACGGGCTAGATTTTCACGATCTGGCCCCGGACTCCGTTCTCCTCATCTCGACATTTATCGTCACGTGTGAGGCCTTCCTTCGGACCCCTCCGCACTTTGCTTTGTGGCTCAAGACTTTTGATGTGAGGCCGCGGGTGATAGAGGGGGAGCCGGCAGAGTGCGGCAGCGTTGTAATAAATAGGCTGGCCAGCGCAGTTAGGTTTGAAGAATCCTTCGCCGAGTCTTCCGAACTATGGCAGCAGAGGTGGTTTTACGTCAACGAGCCATGGGGCTCCAAGTGGGCGGCTACGCCTGCGTTCCGAACCGGCCTTCTGACTTAGCTTGCTTCATGGATCAACAAGGGGTTGGACTGGGAATCCGCTAATGAGGTGCAGACTCTGCAAGGTCGTCTCCGAAGCCTTACCGGCAAGGGCATCGATCTTGTGAACGTTGTTCAGGTAATGCTGGTCCGCCGAATCCTGCCGTGTCAACGGCGACCTCTCTGCATGTGGGAGCTCAATCCAGAAGGGCGGCGGACTCTTCAGCACTTCTTCGGTACTACACACGAAGGAATGTGGAAGTTATATTTCGGGGAGCGAGAGCAATGGCCGGACACCACCGAAGACGTCAGCCTCGACTGCAATCATCCGGATACTCCAGTAAGTATTCGATCCCCGCATACCCTTCATTCAAGCATCTCTTGACAAGACACTAAACAACCTGCCCTTATACAGGACTGGGTAAAGAAAGCGGTGTTAATCTGGTGTCCGGCACCCCTTCCTGAAGACCCTGTGTCTGCCCTACTAACGCGGATGCTGATCCCGACTCCATACCTGGTGTCTACAGAGGGAGGCGAGAGCAGGGAGCCCAAAGGAGATGTCTGCCATGGCAAAAAGCGGGCTGCTTCTGAAGGCCAGGAGGGGAAACCTTCCAAGAAAGGAAAAATTCCATCGACGGCCGGTTTGGACCGGGCAAGCGATGTTGGTGTAGAGCTTGATGATGAGGACGAACCTCTGGCCAGGCCGTAAGTGAAGCGGGGTACTTCAACCATATCTCATTCCTTTCTTATTACTGAAATAACCCTCCGGCATATGTGCATCCTCGCAGGTTAATGCCTGGTGTTTCTCAATCGTCCTCCTCCTCGGGGGACCTTCTTCCAGAGATGATGGAGAGTGACACGCCTTCTCCGGTCTCCTCGCCCAATAGGGTGGATGATCTTGAGGTGTTGTCCCGGAGGGCTCCTCCCGACCAGCAAGTAGCGCGGGAAACGAGGAAGGAGCTACCCGAAGGTGGTGCCTCTGTCACTCATGGTTCGAGGGTCAAGGATGACGACCCGAACTGTCTAGTTTACAGCCGGAGACAATGCTGGAGGCAGGTAAGCAGATTCCTTCAAAGGAATGTCGTGCTCCGGCAGCGGTGTCCGAAGACCCAGAAGTGCCGGATATGCTGCGACGAGCGTCCGTTTTAGAGGAGCACCGTGCCTTAATGGTTACGCTGGTCGAAAAAGTTGTATCCGCGAAGAGCGGGTTGAACGAGGCTTTTACGAGCCTTCTGAGAGGTTTTGAGGTTTGTGATGTAATGTTGCTAATTGACAGAATGCACCTGTTGTGTATGCAGTAGCCCCTGAGACTTGGATCGCCTTCCAAAGGTAGTGATCGGAGGATCGAAAAAGATATTTTCAGGTACTAACCTTGGTTGAATTTGGAATGCAGGCT
The DNA here is from genome assembly GCF_018294505.1 of Triticum aestivum. NCBI lineage: Eukaryota > Viridiplantae > Streptophyta > Magnoliopsida > Poales > Poaceae > Triticum > Triticum aestivum. Next base: position 411,633,186 of record NC_057799.1, on the reverse strand, counting down.
GTCTCCCCTCCTACCGCAGCCCGAAATTCGGAGGTCATCGAACTGCAACGAAAGCTGGATATTGCGGAGGATGACATTGCTTTGATCAACAGGCGTCTTGACGACTCGCAAGGTATATATTTTGAGCATTCCTTACACCAATGTGCTCATAATGTAAGCTTGACTCTGAAGAGAGTTTGACATAAAATGTGCATCAATGCAGATGGTGCTGCCGCCATGGAAGTCCTTCGGGCGGAGCTAGCCCGGCCCAAGGAGCAGGCCTGGTTGAGTAATGCGACTGCTGAAAAGGCATCGGCTGACTTGAAGGCCGAACAAGCCGCGCAGCGCTAGGACAAGGAGGCCATGTCCACCATGGCGCACGAGTTAGAGAGTGCGGCTAGCCGCTGTAAACTTCTTGAGAAGGAAAATGAAGCGAAAACAGCTGAACTTGACAAGGCCTTACGAGAGGCGAGAGAAGCGCGGTCTGAATCCAGAGCAGCCCGTGAGGAGATCCGGCAAGCTGGGGAGATTGTGGCTGGCAAGCCCTTTTTGCTACAGGCTAAGTTCGACGATCCAAATGATGCTCAGCTTAACCAAGTATGGAGTTCTCCGGACAATTTTTTAGACTTGCCGAAGAGTTCTTCCAATGCGGCACAGTTTTATCAGGCGCAAGAGGGGTATGCAACAGAGAAGCTTTTCTGGTCGCAATTCGGCGCGTCGAGGCGCCCGCTGTTGCTGAATGAACAGATGTCCCAGTGGACCGAGCTGCATAGGATGTCGAGCGCTACCATGAAGAACGTCGTAGTCCGTTTGTGGCCGACTGAACCTGTTCCGAGTAGTTACTTTGGCCTGGTGCAGCGGCTTGCTGACACGGTGCCGCGTATCGACGCTGTGAAGATGCATGGATGGCCTTCACCCGAGTCAAGACATTCTGGGGGAAGATGAAGGCCATCAATATTGCGACGAAGAGTCCACCCGAAGGCAAGGACCATCCCGAACCGGAGCATTATTTTGGAGACGTCCTAGAGGCTGCCCGCTTGATAGAGGGTCAGTGCTCGAAAGACATAATATTCGAGTGATGTTTACAAGGGTTGTAACAGACAACTTTATAGTTAATCTATTTTTTTGCTCGAAAGCTTGTATTCCTCCTGTGCGGCCGTTTTAATGTAATTTGAAAGTTTTCCAGTCGTCGGCTTCAGCCCCCTCGTAGGAAATACGGGGGTATTCGGCAAAGCATTGAATCACTCTTTATCCAACGACTTGGTCCATAAAGGAGGTGATAATGCGGCGAACCAGGCAATCGGACTATAGGGCGTTAACACTTTCACTTAGCCATAGGAGTTTTATGGTGGGGCTACGACATAGCCCCTGGTATGTATGCGGCGTATCGTAATATTGTGCCTTACATGTTTTGATCTGAAAAAGACCCTTCATGTGACACGGAGAATTGCTAAAGATTCGAAGAAGTCGTCAAGTAGTTGACCAGCTCTCGCCGCATCATGACAGTCAGTTTTCGGCTTTCTCTACTGAGGTGCTCATCCGGTCAAAGCCAGGGCACAATCGCAGTAGTGCTCCCTTTACTACCCTAGCCGATAGAACGGAACGTAGGGTAGCAAGCACAGGAGCCGGGTAACCCAACTATTGACCAAAGACAATGATTCAGAGCTGATGCATATAAGGCCAAACTTGCGACGCCGAAGTGCGCTAGAGAGCTGTTCGGACTTTTGTTAGCGACTCATTTGTTCCCTACCGAGCCCCTGGCAGATTATGCCGAGGTGCGTCTTGTAACACCGCCGTTATGGCCGAGTATAGAAGATTAGTTCGGATGTGTTTTACTGGTACTGGAGCAATAAGCCAATGATAAATTCATATATAGAAAAAGAAGAGAAAAACCACAACCCGGCTATTTGACATGCTCGGGATCGGGTACGGAGGAAAAAGGCATAGTACAGGCTCAGAATAAAGAGTGCGGTCTACAAAAAGCTATTTTGGACCTCCTGTCGCACGTCTGCGCCGCCCGTCCTCTGGGAGGGGAGTCCTTAACTGAAGTAACCCCTTAGGTGAGTGTGCGGATCCGAACTCCGACAGAGTCCGTTGTATATGTAGTCCTGTCGGTCACATGTTTATGATAAAGAAAAATAAAGAAAATGGATAAGAAAAGCGTTACGGGAATGCTTGCAGGGTTGTCCGTATTGTGCTTCCGCCGATGCCCATGGTATCTTGAGCGCGTAGTGATGTACGCGTAGTGTAAATCCTGCCATCATAGTGGGTGGGTGGCGGAAGCCGAACTGCTATTTCCACTCCGGTATTGATCGAACGTCGGAGGGAAACTGCTTCTGGCCCCCGGTGTTCGGCTAGTGCGCCTTGTCATCGTCTTTATCGCTTGGTGGCCTTCTCCCTTTGTATGCGGCATTAATCTTGCCTGCCTGCTTGAAGACCCAACAGTTTCTGTTGGTATGATTGGCCGGCTTATCGGGGTGGCCCTGAATCTGATAGGGTCGATCTAATATCCTGTCAAGGGCGGATGGTCCGTCCTGTTTGGCCTTAAATGGTTTCTTCCGTTGACCGGGTTTCGGATTGTGAAATCCGGCGTTGACCGCTATATCGCGCAATCTTTCGTTGTTGCTGCGACTGTTATGCTTATTCGGTCGTGGCTTGCCGTTGCCGTCTCAGATTTTGGAAGTGCCCGCGTCGCTGCCATTGTTGCTTTTGCGAGCGAGCCAGTTGTCTTCTCCCACACAAAAGCGAGTCATTAGAGCGGTAAGGGCTGTCATGGATTTAGGTCCTTCCTGGCCGAGGTGACGTGCTAGCCATTCATCCTGGACGCTATGTTTGAAGGCCGCGAGGGCTTCCGTGTCCGGACAGTCGACAATTTGATTGTTTTTGACTAGGAACCTGGTCCAGAGCTCCCTGGCTGACTCGCCGGGCTGCTGGACAATATGACTTAAGTCATCGCCATCTGGTGGCCGGACATATGTTCCTTGGAAGTTGTCATTAAAGACGTCTTCCAGATCTTCCCAGCTGCCAATAGAATTTTCTGGCAAACTGTTTAGCCAGTACCGTGCTGGCCCTTTAAGCTTGAGAGGCAGGTATTTAATGGCATGAAGGTCGTCTCCGCGAGCCATGTGGATATGGAGGCGGAAGTCCTCAATCCATACCGTGGGATCTGCTGTTCCATCATATGATTCGATGTTGATGGGTTTAAACCCGTCTGGAAATTCATGCTCCATTACCTCGTTGGTGAAGCAGAGAGGGTGTGCGGCTCCTCTATGTTGGGCCACACTGTGAAGCACCTCCGGCGGACTCCGTTTACGGTTTTCGGGCCGAGCGTGCTCGGGTCTGTTGTGTCCGAATAGATAACCGTTGTTACTGGCCGGGGCATCGGATGGGTTGGTGTGGTGCTTTGCTGGGGTTGCTGTTTTGCCCGGACCGAACTGTGGTCGGCCTACGGGCTTATTCGATGGTGGTGTGGGCTCCAAAGCCTTGCCATCATATTGAGGGAGCCACCTACTGTTGTGGTGGCTTTTTCTTGGGACGCTAAGGCCGTATTCTTCGGCGGCCAAGACCTCGGTCCATCTATCGTTGAGCAAATCTTGGCTCACTTGAAGCTCCAGTTGCTTCCTCCTTAGGCTCCTTGCAATGCTATGAGCTGGCGTTTAAAGCGCTCCTGTTCTAGAGGTTCTTCAGGTACGATGAGTTCCTCGTTACCGAGGCTCTCTTCTTCCTCGGAGAGTGGAAGATAATTACTATCCTCCGAGTCTTCGTATGTGGCCTTTTCATCAGGGCTATCCTGTCCGCTTGTCTGGTCCTCCTGTTCAGATCCTGTCTCAATAGGGTCTTCATTTTCCGGAGTATTATCACCTCCGACGCTAGCATTGTTTTCTCTTGAGTGACGTGACTGAGAGTGGTGCCGGTGTTCGGACTGTGTACCAAGAGGTCTCTCCTCGACCGGATCCGCCTTGTCATCGTCGAGATCGTCCTTCGGTGTGTCTACCATACACATGTCATACCAGGAAGTGGTTGCCCCGTGTCTAGCGGATAGTAAGCTTTGGCTTTGCCCCTCGTCGTCGTCCAGACCGGCAATGTCTTCGGAGCACTGGTCGGGCGTGTTGGTTGGGTCCTCGACGTTAGCTATGAAGTGGGTGGCGGGTGGGAGGCAAAATTCTCCATCATCCGTTGTAAGGTCGAACCGAACATAGTTCGGCAACGAGTCGTCTGCCTGGGATAGGTTGTTTAGTGAGTTTAGCAGGTCGCCCATGGGCGAGTGTTGGAAGATATCCGCGGCGCTGAACTTGAAGATCGATAGCCAATCAAGTTCGGTGTCTGCGGGTTCACAGGGTTCGGAACTCCATGCCGGAGACAAGTCCGAGGTACCGTTGATGCAAGTATCGTATGAAGTGGGATCTGCATGCAGCTCCAATGTCGCCGAATTGATAGCCCCCTTGATGGGGTTGAGTTTCCCATCTTCGGACGACTTGATCTGCTCCGGATCTAGGGCCAGAGTTGTTACAGGAGCTAGCTCCTGGATGCGGCCCGATGACAGGTTTAAGCCATGTTCATCGGGGCAAAGGGGAGCGGTTGCCGCGGTCTCGAATCCGTCGAAGATCAAGTCTCCACGGATGTCCACGACGTAGTTCAGGCTTCCGAATTTGACCTGATGACCAGGGGCGTAGCTATCGATCTGCTCCAGATGGCCGAGCGAGTTGGCCCGCAGTACGAAGCCACCGAATACAAAGATCTGTCCGGGGAGAAAGGTTTCTCCCTGGACCGCGCCATTACTGATGATTGAAGGGGCCATCAAACCTTTCGTCAACAACACAGTGGAACTCTCAATGAAAGCACCAATGTAGGTGTCAAAACTGGCGGATCTTGGGTAGGGGGTCCCGAACTGTGCGTCTAGGATCAATGGTAATAGGAGACAGGGGACACGATGTTTACCAAGGTTCGGGCCCTCTCTATGGAGGTAATACCCTACTTCCTGCTTGATTGATCTTGATGAATATGAGTATTACAAGAGTTGATCTACCACGAGATCGTAATGGCTAAACCCTAGAAGTCTAGCCTATGAGTATATGGTAATGAATCTGTCGGTTTATATAGACACCGGAGAGATCTACGGTTACACGAGGTCGGTTACATAAGAGGGAATCTTCATAATCGATCGCCTAGCTTGCCTTCCACGCCATGTAGAGTCCAATCCGGACACGGGTATAGTCTTCGGCCTTCATGTCTTCATAGCCCATCAGTCTGGCCCAACAGATAACAGGCCGGACGCCCGAGGACCCCTTAGTCCAGGACTCCCTTAGCCTCCACTCGCCAAAGAGAGGCATCCGCCTAACGAAGTCCTCCTTATTTGAGCATTGGTACAGGAGGCAGCCCTCCTATAGAAGCGCGGCTAGCACTGGGTCGCCCGTCAAGAGCTTGAGCATCGTGCACAATGTCTTGGAAGGAAGTGCAGGCACCTAGAGCCTCGTGGGGTCCTTGCTGCCGGTAAGGGCCCACATTGGGCGAGAATGGCGCTGGAGCGGAGCGATGCGCCACTGGACGAACTCCTTCACCACCATCGGTGCCGTCGCCCCGACCTTCTTCGACTTGGCCAGCCTGGACCAGACATGGGCAAGCCGACGATTGACAAGCTTCACGTGACCCCAGCCGGATCGGGGCGCCGCCGGCACTCGCGGGAGCAGGACCAGGGGCTGAGTGTGCCGGCGTCCATGTACACCCACTGCTTCCGGAACCCCTTCACATCTAGGCGGAGCGTGAAGTCGATGCCCGAGCCAGCCATCGCCGCCACTGCCTGGAAGATCACGCATCCCGAGCGCTGGCGGGCATCGACCAGGTGAAGCGAGAAGAAATGGCGAAACAAGGCAACGGAGGGAGCAATGCCCACCATGGCCTCGCACAGGAAGGCGAAAACGGCGAGGAGGATGGTGGATTGAGGGTCCAGATGCAGTGCCTGGATTTGGTAGTGTGAGATTATAGCATTGAAGAAATCAGAGAAAGGGGGGACCAGGCCAGCCAAGAGGGCATGAAGATGGATGGGGATCTCGGTGGCCTCCCTGTCGATCGAAGCCCGGGAGGCAGGCCAAGCCGTTGTCGCTTTCCACTCGTTGGAATTGGCGGCAAGGGCCGGCCGGACTTTGGCCAACCCCTCCTGATTGATCACCATCGACCGCTCAAGAGCAGGCTCCAAGATTGGTCGAGATTCGACTGGGTTGCATGCCTTTCCCTTCTTCTTCGACCGCGGGGCCATGATAGGAAGATTGGCTCCGGCGTCGAATCTGGGAGAAGAGCTGCGAGGCCGTAGAAAAGAGGAGGAGCCAAGGGCGAGCACAGCGGGCAATGATGGCAAAGCTGCACTAGCAACGGGTGGCCGCCAAAACCAGCAGTTATCGAGCCTGCATGGGGAAGTGGGGGCACGCACATCCCATCAAGTACCACGCGTCGACCAAGGCCGCATGCGGTTAGGGCCCGCGGCACTCCGCACTTGCCCTTTGGCTTCGCCTCGAAGCCAAGTCCGAGCGCACCTTGGGCCGGGGGGCTACTGTCAGTGTTCTGGGAACGGGGGTACCCAGACTTGCCTACCTGCGGCCCATGGCATGGCTTCATCAACGGCCTGGTACGGCCCAGCTTCAACATCAACAACTCAAGACCCTCGCGAGGTGGATGTCGGTGTCAAAACCGGCGGATCTCGGGTAGCGGGTCCCGAACTGTGCGTCTAGGATCGATGGTAACAGGAGACGGGGGACACGATGTTTACCCAGGTTCGGGCCCTCTCTATGGAGGTAATACCCTACTTCCTGCTTGATTGATATTGATGAATATGAGTATTACAAGAGTTGATCAACCACGAGATCGTAATGGCTAAACCCTAGAAGTCTAGCCTATATGACTATGGTAATGTGTATCCTTTCCGGACTAAACCCTCCGGTTCATATAGACACCAGGGGGATCTACGGTTTACATGGAGTCGGTTACATAAGAAGGAATCTTCATAATCGGTTGCCAAGCTTGCCTTCCACGCCAAGTAGAGTCCAATCCGGACACGGGTACAGTCTTCGGCCTTCATGTCTTCACAGTCCATCAGTCCGGCCCAATGGATAACAGGCCAGACGCCCGAGGACCCCTTTGTCCAGGACTCCCTCAGTAGCCACTACAAAAAAAGACACATTCGTGACATTTTGGGCTGAACGAATTTTTTTCCGGTCATACATATGACACTTCTATGACGATAATTGTGACAGAACCCGGTATCATCATAGATGTGGTGGGCTCCTACTTCTATGACAAAAAATCATGACAGAAAATGGGCTTTTCATCCTGGGCGGGCCGGAGACGCAGCTGCATGACATTCTTTGGGCCGTCCATGACAGAAAAAACCGTGGTAGAAGCGAGTGGGAGGAAAATTTTGGGGAGTTCCCGGTTACGGTGGGAGGTCGGGGGCCGAGCGATGAGCCTTTCTCTCGTACACGTACGCGCGTGTGTGCGAGGCGTTGGCTCTAACTGAACCCGAGCGAGGCGTTGGGCTCTAACTGAACCCGAGGATTGCACTGCAGGCTACGCGTTACTGAACCCGAGCGATCGATCGATGGCTGTTAACTGAACCCGATCGAGCGATTCCTTCGCTACTGCTGCTAACTGAAGCCGATCGATTGGATGAACAGTGAGCGTTGCGGGGGGGGGGGGGGGTTGGATGAACAGTGAGTGGTGGCGTTGCCTCTGGATGAACAGGACCCCGTGGTGCGGTGGAGGGCTGGATGAACAGTAGACGGTGGAGGGGTGCCCATGGAGGGGTGGTTGAACAGGACCCCGTGGTGTGGAGGGCTGGATGAACAGTAGACGGTGGAGGGGTGCCCGTGGAGGGGTGGTTGAACAGTAGCCGGTGGAGTAGCGCGCGGTGGAGGCTGGATGAACAAGAGCCCGTGGAGGCTGGAGGAGGTCGACGGTGGAGATGAACAGTATCCCATGGAGTCCCGTTTTGCGGTACGCCACACCCCTCCCGATGAACAGGACCCCCGTTCGACCGTAGGAGGTCCGTTTCGTCCTTCTGCGGTACACCACAGCCCTCCCAATCAACAGGACCCCCGTTTCGACCGTAGGAGGTCCGTTTCGTCCGTTTTGCGGTACACCACACCCCTCCCGATCAACAGGACCCCGGTTCCGAACGTAGGAGGTCCGTTTCCTCCATTTTGCGGTACACCACACCCCTCCCGATCAACAGGACCCCCGTTTCGACCGTAGGAGGTCCGTTTCCTCCGTTTTGCGGTACGCCACACTCCTCCTGATCAACAGGACCCCCGTTTCGACCGTAGGAGGTCTGTTTCCTCCGTTTTGCGGTACGCCACACCCCTCCCCATGAACATGACGCATTCCGTTGCCTTCCCATGAACACGACGCATTCCGTTGCCTCCCCATGAACAGGACGACGACGTTGTTTCTCCGTTCCGACCCAGCCATGTACATGACCCCTCGCCGTACTTATGCGCGAGTAGGCGTTCGAGACCCTGCCCGTATGTACGTACATGGCCGTATTTTCTTTCTTGCACCTTGGCCTCTGTATGTATGTGTACATGCTACGTGCGCGCCTCTACTACAACACGTACGCGCCTCTACTAAGACACGTGCGCGCCTCTACATCGACCAGTATATATGTACGTACACGTTCGCGACCAGAATGACAACATTACGTACGCTTCGACCAGGTGGGTCCTGATTGTCAGGCACTTCCTTGCCTGCGAAGATGTCGCTGGTGGGTCCCAGCAGTCAGGGTGGCGAATCGTTTTGGTTTTTTTTGCCCGGACGCACTTCCTTGCGTGCAAAGATGTAGCTGGTGGGTCCCAGCAGTCAGGGGGCGAATCATTTTTTTTTGCCCGGACGCACTTCCTTGCGTGCGAAGGTGTAGCTGGTGGGTCCCAGGAGTCAGGGGTAAACGTTTTTTTCGTGAAATACGGTGGCCCGTCCGGTGGGTCCCTGCTGTGAGGTGGAGGAATCATTATTTTCCGCGTAATAAGGAGGCACTTCCTTGCTGCCGCCGTGGACCCAGCTGTCAGCCTCTCCACGTACAGTCCACGTCCGATGGAAGTCGTTCCTTGACCACGTTGACCACGCCGCGCCGAGAGCACCAGGGCGGTGGATGACGGCGAGGCCTAGGAAGGGGATGACGCGGAGCCGGTGAAGACGTGGCAGTGGATGCCCACGCGGAGAGGAGTATGAGGGTTCACTCGTTCGGCTGCGGTGTGAGGCTGCCGTCGCCGCAGGGCCTGGCCAGCGGTGGGAATAGTAGGGGGCGGTGAGGCCTCCGCGGCAGCACAGCCGGCCACGGGAGGCAGGAGCAGGCAGCACGACCGACTCTGCTTTGGGCGGCTGGAGCAAAAAGATCAGAGGTTGAAGAAGCACTACGGCCGTTGGATGGACATCGTACGGTCACTAGAGCTAGAATCGTTCATATTGACTAAGTTAACAAAGCCCTCCGTCCCCGTCAACTTAGTAGGCCCACAAGTCAGCCTCCCACCAAGGTGGGTCCCAGCTAGCAGGGGGAGTATTCATTTTTTTGTGCATAATAAGGAGGCACTTCCGGTGGGTCCGAGCTGACAGCGGGGGGAACGTTTTTTCGCGAAATACGGTGGCCCGTCCGGTGGGTCCCAGCAATAAGGGGGGAACGTTTTTTCGCGAAATATGGTGGCCCGTCCGGTGGGTCCCCGCTGTCAGGTGGAGGAATAATTATTTTGCGCGTAATAAGGAGGCACTTCCTTGCGGCCGCCGTGGACCCAGCTGTCAGCCTCTCCACGTACAGTACTCTTCCGATGGAAGTCGGTTGTTGACCACGTTGACCACGCCACGCCGAGAGCACCAGGGAGGTGGACGACGGCGAGGCCTAGGAAGGGGACGACGCAGAGCCGGGGAAGACGCAGCAGTGGAAGCCCGCGCGGAGAGGAGTACGAGGGTTCACTGGTTCGGCTGCAGTGTGAGGCTGCCGTCGCCGCAGAATAACAGGGGCTGTGGGTGAGTGGAGGGATGGCCTGGCAGTGGTGGGAGTAGTATGGGGGCGGTGAGGCCTCCACGACAGCACAGCCGGCCACGGGAGGCAGGAGCAGGCGGCACGAGCGGCGCTGCTTTGGGCGGCTGGACCAAGAAGACCAGAGGTTGAAGAAGCACTACGGCCGTTGGATGGACATCATACAGTCACTGAAGCTAGAATCGTTTATATTGACTAAGTTGACAAAGCCCTTGGTACGCTCCAACTTAGTAGGCCCACAGGCCAGCCTCCGAAACGGTGCACCCCAGATGTCAGGGGGAGGAATCATTTTTTGGGCGGCCGAAGCTAAGAATATCCGAGATTGAAGAAGAAGCACGACATCCAACGGCCACTGCTGCTAGAACCGTGTGTTGACTATAATAAGTTGACAAAGCCTTGCATACGCGTCAACTTATTTTTTTAGGGGACGCGTCACTTAGTAGGCCCACAAGTGTGTGGCAGAGAACTTATAGCCCATTTGCGTTTTGTAAGAATGTACAGCCCATTTTTGAATTCTAAATTTTCTAGCTAAGACAACGATTAATAATTTCAACCAACCGTTGAAGATAGAATTCAATAAAATTTCCCACATTTTGATGGGATCCGAAATATTTTTATCCCGAAATTTCTAGTCAGATTAGATATAAATTTGTATTACGTAAAACTCCAACGAAACATTGCGCGCGCAACAATGAAAATTTAAGATTTTCAAAATCCATGAATAATATTTTATAAACTAATTTCGTGTTTGGTGCATTTTTTTATAGTTACTGCCCGGTTTTTATAATTACATCCCATTTATTATTTTTTAAAGCCCATTTTCCTGTTAGGCCTAATGCATCCCTCCTAGGAAAGATTTTCAGCCCAGCGGGGCGGAGAATAACAAGTTGACCTTGCCTGGGTATTCCTCAAAAAGACGTATAGCTGGGCTAGCCATTTTCATCTTGAAAAAATTAGTATCTGGGCTGGATATCTGGCCTGGGCTAGACGGGCCACAGCCCGCCTAGTTAATACCCTGCTCTCCTCTGAACAACAACGAAATCATCGCCAAGAAAAACTCTGCAGTGCTCACGCCTCAAAAACACAAATACTACTCGAGCTGCTTGGTCCCAGCTGTCGGCCGCACCTTGTGCAATTCTCTCGTTTATATTGACTACATAGGTTGACAATGGTGTGGGACCGTGATGTCAGGAAACCAGGAGAAAGCAAAAAAACATATAGTTGTACATAATAAGGAGGCACTTGCGTACGTACGGCTATGGCCCTAGTGGGTCCCTAGTGTCATCGAGTCAAAATAAAGTCATCTCCTGAATCCTCATGTCCGTTGACGATGTTAACAATGCTCGGCGCCACGGCGAGCGCAACAACTCGAAGGACAACGGAGAGGGCCTCGTGAGCCCTACGGATGGTCTGATACAGCGCCCGATGCTCATTCAGGAAGCCAGGATCATCGGACACCTATGAGCACCTTCGAGAAACTGAGACGGCATGAAACGGTAAGGCCGCGCTTGGGAGCTCTGGTTTATTTCAAACCTGTATTAACATACAAGTGTAATTTACTCGTCATCGGAAACAACGCGTAAAATACAGGCGTAATGAAACCGAGGGCCCGAGGTCTGTAATTAAAATCGGCGGCTTACGCGTGTAATTTGAGAGACCAGTGTATATTTTACGAGCACTGCTATATGGATGACATTACCAGACGATACATGCACGACGTGCGTATCATGCCATCCATGGGCAAGGCTGAAACATCAGCTAACGGCTGGATTAGCAATCGTCCGAGTGTCGTTCAGCGTTTTTATCGTGTGTGAAGTACTTCCGATATTTTACTAGTCGAAATCGACCAACCAAGCGCCTTCGCCCGAGACCATCTGCTTTAATTTACAAGCGTCAGTTTTACAAGGGGTTTTGGTTGGAAAACGACGATCCAATCATGGCCTAACCTACCCGACTTGTCGTATAGGCTATGAATGAAACATCAGACGATGAACTTCTTAAGCACGGAAACAACAGAAGAGGATGATCTTCTTAACAAGCAAATCACTGGCATTAGATCGACATGCAAAACAATACGAAGCATTATTCTCAGGAGGCACAGTGAACAGCTCGTGATGCCGCATGCCACAACATTCCAAGCTCAACTTTGCAATCAAACACAAGGCCTGGCATTACATAGACAATATTCAGAACAAACTCTTAACACAGGAATATCTCAGCAGAGTAACTATTTACTTCTAAACTGAACACAGGAATAGGAAAAAACACTCGACGCTGCTCACAGCAAGGGCGTCCCACTCAAAAATATCAAATGCATGTCTTCTGGCTAACATCAATGAGCAAATTTTGACAAGGTTTTCCAATTCCAATATATTAAACTAACGTCTTCTTGCTAACATCAATGATTAAACTTCGACAAGCTTTTCCCATTCAAAATATGTAATGCCTATGATCGTGGAGACCTGTCGTAGCTTCTTGTACTTGTTTGGGCACATTTTGCCCAGGGCACTCCATGTGTTTTTAAATTGCCAATGGTCTCTGCAGACTAGTCATGTCACCGGTGTCTAATAATACTCTGTAAAGCTTCTCGGTCATTCCTTCTGTAATGTAGCGCAAACAGTGACTGCTTCTTTCTGCAAAGTGGAACGACCAACTGGACCCAGTAATGCAGCAGTTTGCCTTGGACACATTGGCTCCTTTTGTGCAGTTCAACTAAAATCGAAGTCGGAATAAAACCGAGCTTTAATTTTGATATCCCTGTAAGCAACAATAGGTATAACGGAAACAATTACTGAGAAATAACAGTTGATGACTTGTACTCCCAGAAGAAAAGCATCTACTGATCTACTTTATCTTAATGGGAAACAAAGCAGGAGAGTAGCAATTCTCCATCAGTGTGATTCATTCATATTGACTGAGACACTATCTTAACAATGCCTTGTTTCAACATGTATAAAGAACAACAAAGCAGAAAAGTACCATTCCTAAAACAATGCAACTGATTCATTTTAACAGAGACATTATCTTAACAATATCTTGGTTAAACATGTAGAAAGAACTACAAAGCAGGATAGTACCATTCCTAACAAGTGTTGCAGTTTTGAACTAAGATTTAGTAGTTAATTAATTCTGAGAGTGGCATTGCTTAATTTTACCAGCGGCATTAGATTAATGAAAAGCATAAATAGTTCCAGGGGAGAGTGGGCGCAACAACAGTATGTGCTTCCATCTACTTATAAAGGGGGTGATGCAGAGTTTGTTGTAACAAAGCAACAAGCATCATGTCTGGGTTGGTCCCATTTTTGTTCACTACTTAATGGGAAAAGACAGCAATACAATAGCTTCAATTCAACATTTATTTAAAACAGTACCAATACAAGTAGCACAACATCTCAAAGCACACTGCACAATCATGTGGATGAAGGCCTGTACTGACCTTTCATGAGACGGACAAGATAAAATACGAATCTGCCAACACGAATAGGAAATCCAATCTCGTTTTGTGCAGTTGCACTGAAATCAAGCAAAGTGTTTCGCGTAGCGAAGCAAAATGTCACAGTAGCAACAAGTTGAATAGATATCCATGTTTAAACAGAGGCAAAAAATGAATCAATTACTGGCTAATAAAGGAGGATGAAACATGCGGCCACAAAAATGGTAATCCCGCCAATCCCAAACAAGTGTTGCAGTTTTGAAATAAGATTCAGTAGTTAATTCTGAGAGTGGCATCAATTACTGGCTTATAAAGGGGGTGATGCTGAATTTGTTGTAACAAAGCAACAAGCATCATGTCTGGGTTGGTCCCATTTTTGTTCACTACTTAATGGGAAAAGACAGCAATACAATAGCTTCAATTCAACATTTATTTAAAATAGTACCAAAACAAGCAGCACATCATCTCAAAGCACACTGCACATCATGTGGTTGAGACCAAGATTTGAAACAACTCGCCACGAAGACTGGAAACAAATCTCGATCTCCTTTTGTGCAGTTCCACCAAAATTAAGCAAAGTCACCGGTGTGACATTCAAGTTGAACTGCACAAAACACTCTTAAAACATAAGTGTTTCGAGTAGCGAAGCAAAATGTCGCAATAGCAACAAGTTGAATCGATAGCCCTGTTTTAACAGAGGCAAAAAAGGAAACAATTACTTGCCGATAAAGGAGGATGAAACAAACGGTGACAGAAAGAAGCATCTAACTTATCTTGGATGGAAAACAAAGTAGGACAGTAGCATTTCTAAAACGGTTGCATTGATTCATATTAACAGAGACATTCTCTTGAAACAACATTCATTAAAAAATGTAATTTACTTTTAACAGTGGCATTGCTTCAATTTTCCGGCGGCATTCTTAGATTAACAACAGCAAAATAGCTGTATGGGACATGCCAGCACCATGTGCGTCCACACGTATAAATGGGTGATGCAGAGTATGTAGCCAAGCAGCATATATGCGCTGGTCCCATATTTGTTCTCTTTGAACCTTCTTCCTATGTGAGGGCAGCAAATCTAGTCCTGCACAAACTACCCGACCCCCCAGTTTCTTTCCCTTTTCAACAAAGAGATCGGTTCCTTACAGATGTGTGTAGTGGGTTACCCCCTTTTTCCCTTTTCGACCTACAAAGCGGCTGGATAGCCAGTCTATACTACTTTCCGCCCCTCCTTTCCTCATTGAACCACGTCCTAGATTCTTGCTCCAGCCCACCGCACCCTTCTTTCCTCTTTGAACCAAGACCTAGATTCGATTACAGATCGAAAAAGATCCACATGCAGCTAGAGCAACGACGGTTTCAAAGAAACTTATACCTTAGGGTCGTCGGGATGTGGCAAGGCGTGTGGCGGGAGGCCGGATCTGCCCACACTACGTACGGCAGCGAGGAAGAAGGGGTTGGTGGCCCTCCCGCACAGGCGCTGGGTGAAAGAGAATAGCGCAGTCGGCAGTGGATTGCCTCCCTCGCCGAAGGCGATAGAGTGAACGCTGCACCTCCTCCCCTTCCCGGTGCGACGGGATACGGACACCTCCTTCACCAGCTATGAGGGGGGAGAGAGAGTACAAGAGGCCAACGCAGAATTGTTTAGATCTGGTGAAGAGAGGGGGAGAGACTGTGAATATAACAAACCCTAGCAAATGAACGCTGAGCCTCCAGCGTGTAACATATATGGAGAGGGTGAGAGAGCGAGACGCGAGAAACTCTATCAAACAAGAGGCTATAATGGAGTAAAAAAATCTCTCCATAGCAGTGGTTTTAAATAGAATACGCGCATTCTCGGAAAAAAGAAACGAAAACTGGCGGACAATTTTTTAAGGGTCTGTCTAGGACACATCTAGATGTGACATAGTTATGTCACATTTAAGTTGATGTCCACTCTGTTTGTGGTCTATTTTTTTCCTAGTTTTTTTTTCTTTTGTGGGAGCTTAGATGTGATATCCTTAAATAAAATCTAGATGTGAATTAGACAAACTGATTTTCTAACGTACCAAGAAAGAAAACTCGATCAAAAACACGCCCCCGCTTCCAGGTCGCGAGAGTCGTCGCGCACACACACATAGACATAGACATGCATATCCGTGTTTATGTAAAATTCCATCTCCATCTCAATCTCCAATCATATTTGTCCAACTGGCACATTATTTATGTTGTTAATTATATACGCAGCAATATTAACGTACAACATCTCTTGTTTGCGCACGTCCGGACCGCTGCCATGGCCAGTCCTGACCAACCCGAACCCTCTTCATCACCCGCGCGTGCTTCCTGCCCGAAATGGTCAGTGCCGCATTCATGCCCGGCCAGAGCGGACGCGACCTCTCACTGGCGCCGGCATTGAAGCGGTGCGCCGGCCGAGAGAGCGTCGCCCGCG
This sequence comes from Triticum aestivum, assembly GCF_018294505.1. Lineage (NCBI taxonomy): Eukaryota > Viridiplantae > Streptophyta > Magnoliopsida > Poales > Poaceae > Triticum > Triticum aestivum. The sequence goes on along the minus strand of NC_057799.1, from coordinate 411,617,328 downwards.
TCGCTTCCAGGTGCACGCGACTGCTCCGTGTTCAAAGGTCGCAATAGCCGGCTTCAACATGCATGTAAAAAGTTCTTGGGAGTCCGTGCTACAGCTAGCTGTCCTCCCCCAACTCGTCAATCTCTTCCAGTAGTGCTAGTACTCCATGGCGCGATCCATCAACAAGCAGGCGGGAAAGTTATCGTATACTCGGTTTGCGGTGAGTGGCATGCTGAGCGACCGTGTGGGGTTGAGCCGTGGAGGAGGGTGAGACACGAACACGACAGACGTGATTTAAACGTTGGTTTCTCTCCGTTTCCATTTTTTCTCCGGAAAAATAGAAACTTTCCACTCCATTTTCATTCCTATTCCAAGGTTGCCCCGTTACAACATTCCATCAAATACAAAGGAAAACTAACACGCATGCTGATGCATCTCAATGATTCACAGATCATAGCCAATATTTACTTCACAACTAAAGAAAAAAGTTGTGAGAGCGTGTACGAAAGAAAAACTACTGATGGGGTCACTACGACTTAAACCCTATACCCTAAACATGATTTAATTTCCTGGCCAGGTAGAACCTGTCAAAGGAAAGACGGCTGGCACCCTCGGATCATACAATGCTTTTGTGCAGTTCCACTAAAATCGACCTGAGCATCCTTGATGGCAAAGATATTGAAGAAGTGTGATTAGAATAATAGTACTGGCACTAGTTCATGAGACATAAACTCATCACAAGTAGAAGCCGGTAGAAGTAGAGAAAGATCGACATGGAGATGGAGCTACGGCAGTGGAGCAAGCCGGCTCCAAAAGGAAGATGGACTACCTGGGACGTTGGGATGTAGCTAGAAGGTCGGTTGGGACGCGGCATCGGCCCATACCGCGGTGACCCCCGATTGGGACGCACCGACTGTGGGTTTTCTCCCTCGCCGTTGTCGACCGCGTCTACGCAGAACATTGTTCCCTTCCCCCAGTTGCGGGATCAGGCCCGTCGTTCCATGCTTGTGAAGAGAGCAACCTAAGCAAGCAGGCTTGTAGCTTAGGCTCCTGCTAGTGTATATATAGTGGTTTTCTTTTTCTCTCCATATCAACCATTTTATATTGCGTACGTGTCATTCAAGAGTGAAATGATGGTTGCTTCTTCCGACTAACTTACTGTGTGATTTGACTGCTCCTTAGTGGCCCCTACACGTACTCCCCCTACGTGTATGCAACAGTCACACGTACACATGGACGCAAAAACGCGCGCGACGCCCTAATGCATGCATGTCCGAGCACACGACGGAACACACACGGTCACGCTCAAGTGCTCAACCTACACGTGCATGCACACACATACTCAGTCAGGGTGAGCTAGTGACCGTATAAACACCGGAAAATATATATATTGAGCGCAATGAGCGTATTATGAAGTCCACTGACCGTATTTTTACAAATATACAGTGACAGACAGTGTATTTATCTCGTTTGAAATTAAGCCATATTAACCGGAGAGGAGGCAGTATGGACTAGCATTACTTTGTTGTGTCCCGTCAACTTGCCGAACGAGGAGAAGGTTGCAGGACGGGAGAAGCTTGCGCGCGGTGGCTCGCAGGACAAGGAGAAACTTTTGACTAATGCAAGCTCTCCCTCGCTCAGGCGGTGGACGTGCAACAGTTAATTCGGTGTCAGATTGCCAGAAGCATACACTATACTACTAGTGCTATTATTGTTCGACTTCCCGAATAGGCGAACAGCCAAGCGCAAAGTTTACTAGTACTACTACTATAGTCTATAAAGGTACGTACTATACTAGTACTAGGAACCGGATGGAGGAGCGTCTGCACTCTTATTATAATTTTAAAATGTGATAAAGCAATCTTCAACACATTTGGTTCTCTTCGAGGGTTCTCGCATGTGATAATGGAAGTTGATTGCATGGAACACTCGCCACAATTCTCGCTTAATTCTGGCTCATATCCTGTTACAAATAGTAGCGCTCGGTAATATTTCCTCTTTTTTTGTTATTCAGCATGTAAACAGGTCAGCAAACCTTGCGGCGCATCTTCGTGCGAACCGTGCTTGCTGCACTTTGAATGTGGCCGAGAGCTGGCTTGATGAAACACCTCGCTTCCTACTTCTTTTTTTGCGGGGTACCTCGCTTCCTAGTGACCAGTGTCTTGGCTGATCGTCCTAAGAATGCTTATATATGAATAAAGCTCTCTCATTTACCCGCAAAAAAGATTAAGCCATATTAACCGGAAAGGAGGGAGTATGGACTAGCACTACTTTTTGGTGTGTCCCGTCAACTCGCAGAACGAGGAGAAGCTTGCAGGACAAGGTGAAGCTCGCTTACGCCTTTTGACTAATGCAACCTACCCTCGGTGGACATGCATCAGTCCATTCGGTGTCAGATTGTCAGAGGCATACACTGTAGTACCCAACATGCGGAGTACCATCATTGTTCGACTTCACGAAGAGGCGAAGAGCCAAGCGCAGTAGTACGAGTAGTACTACTACTAGAACCGCATGGTGGAGCGTCTGTACTCTTATTTTTTTATCTCTGATAAAGTACACGTTTATTCCGGAGAAGGGCGGAAAACGGCAGCCCAACATGTAATGAATGATATCGATCAACCAACCATGCTCGAATATATCTTGGCCTCCGTGCGAGCCCGTCTGTGTGTTCTCGCTCCTCGTCTCTCTCAAGGAACGGCGGGTTGGCTCTTTGCCGTCAATTGAGATCGGTTTGCTCACACTCCTGTCCCACATGTCAGTGATATGCCAAGAGGAGGTGCGTTGACCGACTGGCCATACGCGTACTTGGTTTTGCACCTTCATACTACTCCTCCCTCCGTCACAGTTTACAGGGCGCGCTTCATTATGATGCATTTCTCTCAATGCATTTCCACCACCAGAGAGACTTTAGACGCGTTTGGTTTAATGCTCAATTAATTAGGGCGTGGTAACCGCAATCAAGTCCACAATTTTCTCTCCATGTACTGTACTACTACGGAGTGGAGTAAGTGCATGCATGTGTGTACCCGGGGTGGAAGCACTGCATGCATGTGTGTACGCATTATTCCCTCTAGTAATAGACGCCGTGCTATAACTACCAATGCTATTTTTCAGGCCGATCGCTAGTCGCCTTGGTCCCACAGATTTTTTTCTTTTTTCTGAAGCGCGCTGTATAAACAGTGACGGATGGAGTAGTATGAGCGGATTCAAAGAAGAGCGTATTGATGGTTGCTTCTTCAGAGCAACTTACAGTGGGAAAGGTGGGGCTTATGATTTGACTGCTCATTACTCACTATTAATGCGGCGCAACGACCGGGCTGAGTCTCCCATGCGGTTGTGCACTACCCCCTCGGTTCTTAAATATACTCCGGAGTATTTGTCTTTCTAGAGATTTCAACGAGTGACTACTCAAATATTTGTCTTTTTAGAGATTTCAAATGGACTGGCACATACGGATGTATATAGACATATTTTAGAGTGTAGATTCACTCATTTTGCTCCGTATGTAGTCACTTGTTGAAATCTCTAGAAAGACGAATAGAATATTTAGGAACGGAGGGAGTACACATACGAAGCAAAATGAGTGAATCTACACTCTAAAATATGCCCGTTTGAAATTTGTAAAAAGACAAATATTTAGGAACGAAGGAGTATAATTTTGTGCATGGCACATGGACCCGGATGATGAAGAGGCTTCTGGCAATGCTATCAAGCTTCCATCATTTGTTTACATAATTGACGTACTATACAAATAATTTTCCAGCGACATGAAATTGTACAATGGTGTGAGCTTTCAGCTTTTGTTTCGCGTGTCTTGCCATCGATGCTCTTTCGGAAACAATAAAAAACTAACTTCCTTGCTAATGCATGTCAATTATTAGCAGATCAGAGCTAATAATTACATCACAACTGAAGACAGAGTTGTGAGAAGGTGTTAAATTAAAATTGATCCATGCTTTCATTGGCAGCAACGTCCCCCCAGCTCTGTCTAAATCAACAAGGCATGTTGGGAAAAAAGTAGCTGTCTGGAGCATGCAACATTCCGATCATTTTGTGCAGTTCCACTAAAATAGAGCTGAGCGTCCCTGTTCCAAAGATATTAAGTGTGATTACGATAATAGAGGACTGCTGATGAAACAATAAACACACAAATAGAAGCCGGTCACCTTTGCAGTCTCTCTTAAGACTAACTAGTTGGAGAAGATTAGGCTCGGAGTTGGATGAGGAGGATAGAGCAAAACCAATCTCCCTTTGTGCAGTCGCACTGAAATGTAGAGACGTTGCCCGTGTGACATTTTAGTACAACTGCACAAAACACTCTTAAGAAAAAAGTGATTTGTGCAGTTCACCAAAAGGTCGCAATAGCAACGAGTAGAAAGGAAACAATTACTGGCCAATAACAGTTGATGACACATGCGACGACAAAAAAGAAGCATATTCCTTGTCCTAAGGGAAGATAACAACACGGTTGTGTTTGTCTAAAACGGTGTGAGGACGAGAATGCAATATGGAAAGTACGCCGGACGAGCTACGTTTTGGGCAAAGAACTATGGAAGATCCACATGCAGCGACGTGGGAAGACGGGCAGTGGAGCAAGGCCGGAGGGGATACCTGGAGGTCGTCGGGATGTAACTAGGTGAGCGGCGGCGGGCGGAATCTGCGAGCAGGTGGCGTAGGCCCTGCCGCGCCGGAGCTTGGTCAGAGAGAACGGCGTGTACCGCAGATCGGGACGTGCTGCCTCGGCGCCGTCAAACGGAGAAACGATGCACTTCCTCCCTTTCCCCCGGCGGACGGGATGCGGCCGGATCAGTGACCAACGGTGAGAGAGAGAGAGAGGCCACCGCACTCCCTTTCCCCCGGCGGACGGGATGCGGCCGGATCAGTGACCAACGGTGAGAGAGAGAGAGGCCACCGCAGCCTTGTGTGAGATACTCTGAAGAGCGACAAACCAGGCAGGCAGGCTCCATTGTATATAGTGAGCGGACTACCTTTTTCTCCATAAAAATCGTTTTATATTCTGTGTACGTGCCATTGAGCGCTATAACTTTATTTAAAAATAACGCGGCAACGCGTCAAGTCGAACTTTGTTTCGTGCACGCGTGGTACACGACCTCCCTAGGTAAACAACCGCTACAGGCGTTCAAATTAGCACGTGGGCTGCCATTTCGTAAAGAAATGAGCTCCACCGTGTACCCGCGCGGGTGTGGCTGGGCACGAAGCGTGAGTACGTGCACGGTGCACCTATTCTCTTCTTGTATACGTACACCACCTACGTGGGGTTGTGTGAGAGAGATACAAACCTAGAGAGATATAGTGTGTGGGTTCTTGAGAGTTTTTTTGGGGGGGGGTCAATCAAAAAATGTAACATATGCAATGTGTGTGAAATAGAGTCCTGGATATAACATATATATAGAGGGGGCGATCCACGAGAAGAGAGTGGAGGTATCATCGGCTTGAGGTGTCCATAGAATCGAAGAGAGGGATGATGTGTGTGTGTGTGTGCGCGCGCGATCGATAAAGAGTGCCATCGAATTTGTGTGTGCCCACGTCAAAGATATAGAGTGGCTGGCCTACTGGAACGTGAGATGGGACATGTGCAGTTTGTCTCTGTGGCATGGATACCTACCTGCAGCGCTCGACTATCGGTGTGTGGTGGGGGAAGAGGGAGGCCCAATTAACTATAGAGGTACAATGGCTGGTATATGTGTGGAGGAGGAGAGAGGCCTACCTCATGTATTAAGGAGATCGATCTGCCTCATGTATTAAGGGAGATCGATCGGCATCCATGCATATGTGCAGGAGAGGAATAAGGTTGGGAGAGAGACAGAGCTAGAGTGTTGGAGGGGGTGGTAGTGGAGTTGCTTCTAACAAATGGTGGGATAGGCTTGCTAGACAAACGGAGGGCACGCCCGCAATATCAATAAGAGAGGAGATGGCTGCTTGTTGTCTGTGCACGTGCGTGTGAGAGACGGGTCAGGAGGCATGCACGAATGATGAGGGGGGACGATGTGGCTGTGGTAAGCAGACGTAACTACATAGGAAGATCAATCGCCCTTTGTTAGAGAAAGGAGAGACATAACTTGTGAGGTACGTCGATCGATGGGGGGGTAGTTAAAGTCGATCTAGGTATATGTTGGGAGATCGATCGGTATACATGCATGTGTGTGTTAGAAGCAAATGAGGCACGAGGAGAAGGATAGAGAGAGAGGGATGCATGTAGGAGGTGGTACGAGAGGCATACTATATCGAGGGGGGAGGAGTGTGCGAGTACGAGAACGATGAAAAGAGTGGTGGGAGTGAGGCATGGACGGTGACAAGAGAAGAGGGGAAGCTTGTGTTTGTGCTAGGCACACCTGGCTAGAGAGGCATATCGATCGATGTGTGCCGTAAAGAAGGAGCTGGGGGGCCTACACACACCGTGGGTGAACGACCTAAAGTGAAAAGACGAATTTGCGCGATGGAGCTAGAGAATGCTGAGGGAGGGTGAGAGGGATGCGGGCGTGTGCATGCACAAGAGAAAGTTAGCGCTAGCTACAAAGATAAGAGGGTTGTGTGGGTGTAAAAGACGAATAGAGATCATATATACTTCATTATAAAAAGCGAATTCGGATATTTGAAGAATTTATCATAGTGTTTCAAACCGACGCATGTGTGAATATATATAACGGTGATACACATGGTGTGGTTATGAACATGTTATACTACATTTAATATATTTTATCTCTACTCTTATAAAAAACGGAGTTGTTGATGATGGTGTGCCTGCCATCCTGCATTATAGGCCGTCCGATTTATATCTGGCGGATAGCAAGGAAACTATGATGGTTGAAGTTGGCAACAATCATGATTGTAGATTCTTATTGAAATAGAGAAACGAATTCAAATTTAGTTCGAATTGCAGCGGTAGTATAGACATTTGGAATGCACTAAAATGTTGGTATGAGTAGGTTACATGCATTATACAGCAAGCGAAAAAATTTAATCGGACATAACATGGATTCATACTCCCTCCTTCCATCTATATAGGGCGTAATGAGATTTTTAAGACCGCCTTTGACTATTGACAAGATTAATAGTACATGACATGCACAATGTGAAAATTATATCATTGAAAGAACCTTTCACAGACGAATTTAACGGTGTGCTTTGTGTAAGTTGCATGTCATATATCATTGCTCTAATATTTGGTCAAAGTTAGCATCGAAAAACGCATTAGGCCCTATATAGATGGAAGGAGGGAGTAGCTTTGAATAGCATTTGTATAGTAAAACGGGGCAAGACTCTCTCTTTGTGTGGTGTGAATAGTTTTATTTTTTTCGTTTTCTTTTTGGTTGAGGGAAGTGCGAATTGATTTGGTACGTACAAGTACAATATTACTACACGTTAGGCTTGTCCCTAAAATTCAACCCGCGTCTTGTTATATCCCGAAAATTCAGATATCGTGCTCCCAAAACTGGCGCCTTCACAACCCGCGCCTTGCTATCCCGAAATTACAACGCGCGCGAAAACTCCCTCCAGCTGCCAAATCCCGACACGCGAAATCCCCCTTCTAACCCTGAGCCGAAAGGGCCGCTAGTTCAAATCGGTGGGGGGTACTTTTGTAACACACCCTACATTTTGGACAAGCGCGTCCCTAAGTCATGCTTCACCCCCTCCCATCGCCCCCTTTTCGCCATTCGAAATCCCAGGCCGCCATAACCTCTCCGCTCCAGCCGCGAAACCCCACCCTCCTCCGTCCGCCACGTCACCGCTGCCCAGCCGGAGCCTCTTCCCCGACGACGTCGTCCACCGCAACAGCTCGACGTCCCTCGTCCACCTCCCCGGATGAGGATCCGTCGTCCATCTCGCCGTCCCGCCGGTTCAGCCGCCCCGTCCTCCACCTCCAAGGAGCTGCTCCGACGATCGCCTCGTCTATCGCGGCTGCTCCATCCCCACAGCGCCGCCTTAACCTGCTCCACCGGAACCGCAGCATCCTCACCGACTCCTCGGACGAAGCCGAGGCCTACTCGGCGCCACCAAAGAGGTTGTACACTCATCGCATCGCACCTTCTCCTTAACTCGACCTCCCGGCGCCGACGGTGCTCCATCCCGCACCCCCATGGAGCGGCTACCTTGAAGCCGGCGCCGCGGGCGACATCTCCACGGCGGCTCTCCCCCAGTGCGAGGCCCCTTCGGCGGCGGCGTCCATACCAGCTGGATCTGCTGCTGCTGCTCCGGCTCTCGCTCGCTCGCTCGCGCTACTGCTGCTGCTCCCGCTCTCGCTCGATCGCTCGCTCGCCCAGCTGCTGCTGCTGCTCTCCCCCTCGCTCGTGCTGCTGCTCTGCTCCGATTAAGCCACACTTCAGTCGACTGAATCGACTTTTGGGTCGGTCAATTTTCAGGGGTTGGGGGGCTCGCCGGAGTTAAGGAAGAACCACCCGCAGCGGGGACGGGGGCTCGCCGGAGAGGTACCCCACTATCTATCTTAGGGTTCAGGGTGGGGGCGGGGGGCCTAGAGGGCTGGCCGGGGCGGCGGTGGCGAGTTGTTTCGGGGCGGCGAGGCGGCGCTGGGGCGGCGGTTCGGCCGGTGGTGGCTGGCGGCTCAGGGGGGGTGCAGGTTGAAGATGAACTGCAGGCCCTCCCTAAACTACATGTCAAGTGCCTCTCTGCTACCATTGCGTTCAGTTTCGACAGTAGCATTCAGATTCCACAGTAAATTTCAGTTTCGACAGTTAAGTTCAGAGTCAACAGTTTTTACCTCATCTGTTGTAGTCAGGTGGTTTTTGGTGATGTTAATTTTACATCCATTTTACATCATCTATTGGAGATGCTATTAGAATCCCACTTGAGATTGACGATGTCTGTCTTGTGCTGCTTCAGCCTTGACGTCTTACGGCTCACCGGAGCTGCTCCAACGACAGAACGATCCATCACAACAGAGCAGTGCCCTGGACGCCGTCTACAGATTCCTCAGATCTTCCTCCACACCTCCGACAGCCACCTCTGCCTCAACTGCTTCAGCGACCAACCCAATGATGCTGAGGTCGACACGGCTACGGCAAAGAGGTTGTACACTTGTTGCATCACTTATTACTATACATTCACGTCGATCCATTAGGGCTATTTTGGTTCAACGGAAAAACGTCGATCCACTGGTTGTTACCATCACTCTAAATTTCTGCATGCTCTCCTTACATAATCTCACCATATTTTTTTCGTATGCATGTCAGATATTGTACACAGTCATGCTGAACATGTAGAGAAAAAGAGAAGAGTTTTGCGCGGCAATACAATGTCATGCAGACATCGCTCCATGGTGGGTTCAATGGCAAACCCTCCCCACCCCTCTCCAGATTGTAATCCAGAGGAAGATATCTGTTCTGAGGCGGATTCAGACGCCGCTGACCACTCCTATTTACCCCCCAAGGTGTTTGCTCTACCTTGGCATGATGATGTTAGTCATATCATGCATATGTTGCCTTGCAGTGCCTACTTTTGACATCATATATGTCATCTGCTTAGTTTAGACATGTTCTGTAATGCCACCTGTTTAGTTTCTATATCATATATGGGAATTATGCAGTCTCATGTCTTTTAGCCAGCCATAATATATGTGAAATGTGCAATGCCATCCTGTTTAACCAGGCATCATATATTTGAATGATATCTTGCCCATCCTTTTCTTCATTACATTTCCATTTGTCGACAATGTTTGTACATTAAACTACTCTTCCTGTGAATCAGCCATTTGGGTGGGAGATGGAAAAATCTGGAGTGAAAACAAGGCCTTCAGAGCAGACAGTGCTACCTGTCGAAGCAGATCTCTTGTTGGGTCCCGATAGCTCCTCAGAGATGGATTCAGAGACAGATGACCAGTCCTATTCCCCCACTGAGGTGTATGCTCTAACTTGGCACGGTTATACTGCTCATATCATGCATACGGTGTCTTGCATTGCATAGTTTAGACATCATATACACAATATTCAACACCATGTTCTTAGTTCAGACATCATATCGAATGCCCTCTGTTTAGCATATAAATCACATATGTGAATTAAATGATGCGATCCTGATTACTTAGATAACATGTAGGTGAATTATGTCATGCGATCCTGTTTAGTTATTCATCATATCTTTGAATTATGTTATGCTATGCTATCCAGTTTAGATAGACATCATATATGTGAAATTATGTCATGCTATCCGTTTTAGTTAAACAATATACATGTCAACTATTTCATGCCCTCTTTTTTCCACACTATCTATTGCATCTGTCTCTCATACAATGTCTGTACATTCAACTATGTTTCCTGTTTATCAGCCATTTGAATTGGAGCGGGTGATGCCAGTATCTAGCGGACTAAAAACACGGTCTTCAAATAAAACAGTGCTACCTCTTGGTGGAGATAGCACCCCGGTTGTACATGCACAAGAACCAGCCCTACCACACATAACCCAAACTCTCGCAGATTGTACCCCTACTGCGATGGACAGAGAACCAGCTTCACCCAATCTAACCCCAACCCCAGCCGATAGTAACCCAGTTCCTGTTGACACAGCACCATCTCCACCACAGAGCTCCCAAACAAGAGCAGTTAGTAAGGCAGCTCCAGTGCCCAAAGGGCCAGTACTATCACGGCGAACCCCAACTCCACCAGTTAGTACGCCTATTCCTGTGGAGGAAGCACAACCAGCTAGTCGTAGTTTAGCATCTATCGCATTTGATGTTGTTAAATCGTATGTGCGTATCTTCCCATCTTGGAAATATTATACTGAAGATGAAGGAAAATGCCAGTTGCAGGTGTTTGTCCAGGAGTTATGTGTAAGTAATGTTATTCATGGCAATTACTTTGCTTCGTCCCATACATCCTACCTCCATGATGGTTATAATACAGCAAATTTTCCCATTTTTCTCTATAGAGAAGGACCGATTTGGAAACTCAGGATGAGGTAACCTGTGCTAATACCTCTGCTATCTTCAAGAATGCTTGGTGGCAGTATCGGAATTACCTGAAGAAAACGTACTTCACCGGCAAAGAAACTCATCAAATTCCCTTACGTTCTCCTGAGACACATTTACTGGACGATGACTGGGAACGCCTTGTTCTGTACTGGTCCCGAACCAAGAATGTGGTAAGGTCTATGAGCTCATTTTCTATTTTTAAGTATTATATTCTTGCGTCTTACTGTACTCTGTTCATGTAGAACAAGTGCCTAAACCTGAAGAACAACTGTTCTAATTTAAGATTCCATTGCTATCATAGTTCAAAAAAGCGCTAGGCGTTAATTGTGCGTTTTGCCACCGCCTTGCGCTTTACTGACCAAAGTGCATGCTTATGCGCAGTTATGCACAGATTATGCGTAGTTATGCGCAATGCGTTTTGCCAACGCCTAGAGCCTAGGCGTGCTTAAGCGCTCGCTTAGGCGCGCCTTTTTTAACTATGATTGTTTTGCTCTTGTATCACTGTATTTACTCATACAAACTTATTTTTAAATTGAAGGATCCAATCGAAACTCCAATGGCACAGCAGGTATGTTCACGCATGTTTCTTTAACAGGTTTGCTCTTATCAATAGCTCTGTTGATTTCAATTTCAAATGTGTATACAGTTGGCTTTCATATCATGCACATTACTAGCATCACAACAGAGCCAATAGTGTTGTTGTACATGTAGACCCGTGGTACCCATCTGAAATCTTGTTGTGCCGTGTAGTTTCCCACGCTTTGTATTCTTTCACTGCTGCTTTGTCTTGAACTGATATGATTTGAACCATGTCTCTATTATTATTTGGCAAGACAATGCAGTGACCATAGGACATAGATATATGTTTGTTTGATGCTTTTATTATGTACTAGCACTTGGCAATAGAAGACTTGGTAGTTTAATCCTGTCCACCTTACTAATGAACTAGTTCACCGAAATGAGTTTCATATACTAGTACATGCTAAACTTGTTATGTGTCTGCTTGTTTCTTCTTTTAGAATGCTGACAGAATATTGGGGAAGAGTGCCTTATTAAGCAATGGTAAAGGAAGTAATGCAGATAAGGTTCAGGATAGTGACACATCCTTGTTGGTCTCCAACAAAGCTGATAAAACAGCTAAGGAAGATTATCTTGAAGACAGCGAGACAACCCCAAAGTCATGTCTTGGTTTAGTGTTCGAGTTACTGGCCACTACCGCTTGCACAAGCTATTCAAAATCACTATCTGAATCAGTTTGGTTTCTTGAGTCTCAACTACAAGCTGAAAGACATCGATCAGCTGTGCTGCGACAAGAGGTGGAAGGACTGCGGAAGTCCCTGGAGCATTCAAATGCATACTTTCTGGTGCAACAGCAAGCGTTGGAGGATTTTAGCGCCAAACAGGACAAAGCTAATCAGCTTGCTAAGCTTATTGCCAGCATGGTGGATACCCAGGATAACGTTTCTTGAGCTCTTCTGAAGTTGTTTCAGTTATGGTCTTGTTTTGTAGCCGCGTTTATTTGCACTGGTGGCCAATTTTGACGGCTAGTGTATGTAATGTGCTGCTTTGTTCCCTATATTTGCACTGGTGGCGAACTTTGATGCCCAGTGGATGTAATATGTGTAATAGCGGTAATAGGCTAGCGTTAATTGCTTGCTTATTTATTTCCTTATTGTCTTGTTTAGTTGTTTGCTTGTAGTCACTGCAGTTCTTTTTCTGTTTTTTTCTAGTGGCCACAATAGCCTATTTTTGGTAACTAGGCCAAAATAATCATGGCAACACACGAACTGTTGTAACCATGGGCCTCCTGCAGGCCGTATGATCCATGGGCCTTCGTCCGGCCGTAGGATCCATCGGCCTTCTATACGGGCCTTAGGGTCCATGGGCCTTCTACGGGCCGTAGGGTCCATGGGCCTTCTACGGGTCGTACGATCCACGGGCCTTCTACGGGTCGTACTATCCATGGGCCTCATACGGGCCGTAGGATCCATGGGCCTTCTACGGGGCGTATCATCATTTCGCCAATCATGGGCCGTACTATTCGTGGACCATAACGGGCCGTTAATAGGCCGTATTTGATAACTCTATGAAAACAGCCCAACGGGTTTTTTTGACATGAAAACGGCCCAACGTATTAACGGTCGACAAATGGGCCGACTGTAACGACGGGTTGCATTTGGCCCACAACCAGAAAATGATAGTAACGGGCCGTATGTAACCGAATTCTGCAAATGAGCCCAAGAATCAATGGGCCCTGAGAAGGCCGAAAGATAACTTGGGCTGGAAACGGCCCAATGGAATAATGGGCCGTTAATGGGTTAAAGTGATACACTGTTCGTTACGGGCCAGTTTCACCACGGGCCGTTAATGGGCCAAGAGTTACAAAGGTCCTCATATGGGCCGAAAGAAGTCATGGGCCACACATGGGCCGGAAGTTAAAACGGGAAGAATCATATTGGACGGCCCAGATGACGCTACTGGGCCTAATTCGGATAGGGCTTAACGGGCCCTGGGTTAGCGGGCTGTAAATAGGCTATATGCGAACATGCCGTTAACAGGCTTTCTGTGGGCCGGCCCGCCACCTTTTGACCAAGTCAAACGGGCCGTCCTTTTCACAGGAATGTGCCTCTGTTGGGCTGTGCCACGTGTCGCCGTATCATAGGCGCCTTCGGTCCAATGAGCAGATGACATCTGTCCCAACGGTGAGCCGACACATGTTTCCTCCAGCCAATGATGATTTTACACGTGGAAAATCCCCATTGGTCGGGGCTGTTAACGGGTTATCGGATCCAAAACCCGACCCGATAGCTTAACGGTGTTCCGTTATGGTGGATGCCACCTGTCAGTCACCCTTGATGAAAGCACTTCTGTGACGCGCGATTTATCGTCATGGAAGTGGACATTTCCGTGATGATAATTTTGGTAATGTCATGGAACACTTCTACGACACCACAGGTATGACTATCTTGATTCTGTCATAAAATCGTCATGGATGTACATGCATGACAAAAAAGCGACCTACTGTGACAAACACGTATCATCACGGAAGTGTATTTTTTTGTAGTGAGCCCCTGAACCTGGCTTCAATGACGAGGAGTCCGGCGCGCAGATTGTCTTCGGCATTGCAAGGCGGGTTCCCCTTTTTCCGAACTCCATGATAGTCTTTAGATGTGTTGATTGTATCCGGACTTGTATATACAACTATAGAGGATATAATATTCTACGAGTCCAAGACCCCAACAACTCTTTGGTAATACGACATCACGCCTGCTTCAGCCATTATTTGCGAACCACCTTTTAGCTGGCCCGTCGCCCCACGTCCTAAGATGCGGTTTTATTGGCGTGTCTTATCCAAGCAGAGATCGTGTCTCCCCTTTTTTAGGGGATTCTTGTCAACCCAGACGTGGGTAAACCAACCATCGTTTGGGTACAACTCCTTGGGAACAGGCAAGTTTTGAGGCCCGGGAGAAGACGTTTAATATGCACAGTCTCTATATAGGGGTACCGCCCCGTATTTTTCTTTCAGGCTTGGTTCTTCCTCAACCCTTGATACCTCGAGTTCCAACACCCGGGTTTCAACCACCACAAGGTCCGATCATGTCCGGATCCAATCGTCAAGGCCGGTGGGTGGCTTCTTCTGTCACAGAAGAGGATATTGCAAAGCTTCGAGCGACCAGATATCTGACCGCAGAAATCCTTCATCGGCTTCCTGCCGAGGGGCAGATTATTCCTACCCCCAGATCTGGCGTGAGGGTCGTATTCCTGTCCCACTTCCTCCGCGGGTTAGGGTTTTCCCAACGTCCCTTCGTCCGGGGGCTCATGTTCTATTATGGGCTAGACTGTCACGATCTGGCCCCGGACTCTATACTTCTTATATCGGCGTTTATCGTCACGTGCGAAGCCTTCCTCCGAACTCCTTCGCACTTTGGCTTGTGGCTCAAGACCTTCAATGTGAAGCCGCAAGTGATAGAGGGGGAGCAGGTAGAGTGCGGCGGCGCCACAGTGGGCAAGCTCGCTAGCACTGTTTGGTTTCAGGGATCCTTTGCCGAATCTTCCGACTTATGGCAGCAGGGATGGTTCTATATCACCGAGCCTTGTGGCTCTAAGTGGGCACCTGCGCCTGCGTTCCGATCCGGCCCCCCAATTCAGCTTGCTTCATGGATCAATGAGGGGTTGGACTGGGGATCCGTTGATGAAGTGCATTCTCTTCAGGGTCGCATCCGAAGCCTCGTCGAGAAGGGCATCGATCTTGTTGACGTTATTCAAGTAATGCTAGTCCGCCGGACTCTACCGTGCCAGCGGCGGCCTCGCCGCATGTGGGAGTTTAACCCAGAAGGGCCGCGGACTCTTCAGCACTTCTTCGGCACTACGCACGAAGGAATGTGGAGGTTGTTTTTCGGGAAACGAGAGCAATGGCCAGCCACCACCGAAGACATCGGCCTCCACAACAATCATTCGATCATCCCGGTAAGTATTACACTTCCAAACCTGTTAGTCGGGCATCCCACAATAAGATACTGAGCAATCCATCTTTTTCCAGGGCTGGATAAAGAAGGTGGAATGGATTAGGTGTCCGGCTCCTCTTCCCGAAGACTCAGCTACTCCAGTGCTAATAAGGATGCTGGCCTCGGCACCATGCCAGGAGCCGGTAAGGGAGGGTAAAGAGGAGAGTGAGAAGGCCCAACAGGACCTTGGTTCTGGAGGTAAGTCGGACACTGAGTCCGGAGAGATCGACCTTTCCTCGCCTGAAGACAGAGGCGAAAAAGGATCCAGTATCCCTTCTCCTAGCAGGAGGAAAAGGGCCGCCTCCGAAGATTGGGAGGGGCGGTCTTCAAAGAGGGGCAAGTTGCCACCGGCGAGTGGCTTGGGTTTGGAAAGTGATGCCGCTGAACAGCTCCAACAAGGGGACAAGCCCTCGGCCAAACCATAAGTGAATCTGGAGTACTTTGACAGCGTCCACTTCGTTGCTGTTAACTGAAGATATTCGTAACGCGTTCATGCCTTTTTACAGGTCAGCACAGAGTTTTTCTGGGCAATCCTCTTCTTCGGGAAGTCTCCTCCCAGAGATGATGGAGAGAGAGACGCCTCCTCGAACCTCCTCGCCCAATAAGGCAGATGACTTTGAAGTGTCGTCGCAGAGGGTCCCTTTTAATCAACCAGTTGCGCAAGGGACAAAGGCGGCAGTGCCCGAAGGTGGATCTCCGACCGTCCGGGAGTCCGGGGCTGATGATAGCAAAGGCCCCGGACTGTCTGGCCCGCAACCGACAGTAATTCTGAAGATGGGTGAACAGATTCCTTTAGAGGATGGTGGTGCTCCTAGGGCGGCTTCCGGAGACCAGGGGGCTCCAGATATATTGCGGGACATGTTGCAAAAAGCATCTGTCTCGGGGGAACAGCGTACCTTGATGGGTACGGTGATTGAGAAGATTTCGTCCGCGAAAAGCGGATTAAATGAGGCCTTCATGAGCCTACTGAAGGGTTTCGAGGTATGTAACATAATGTTTTCAGTTATGTTTCATTTGCAAAGATGCGCCTGTGTATAGGTGGTAGCCCCTGAGACTCGGGTTGCCTTCCACTAGGAAGCAAGCGGAGGACCGAAAAGGATCATTTGAGGACTAACCTGATGAACTTGAACACGGGCTGCTTCCCCCTTGGCCACTTCCCAAACTATGGAAATTGCCGAGCTGCAGCGGAAGATTGATGTGGCAGGGGATGATCTTGCATTAATCAATATGCGTCTTGACGAGTCGCAAGGTATGTATTCAGGGCAATCCTCATACATTTTGGTGGTATAAGCATGATGTTGAGATGTAGATGCTGAAATATGCAGGGCTGCAGATGGTGCCGCCGCCGTTGAAGTTCTTCGAGTGGAGCTGGCCCAGGCCAAGGAGCAGGCCCGGTGTAGCAATGCGGCTGCCGAAAAGGCATCGGCTGAATTAAAGGCCGAACAAGTTGCAGGGCGCCAAGACGAGGAGAAGATATCCACGATGATGCTCGAACTGGAGAATGCTACCGGCCGCTGTGAATTTCTAGAGAAGGAGAGTAAAGCCTTAACAGCTGAACTGGACAAGGCCTTACAAGAGGCGAGAGAAGCGCGGTCGGAATCCAGGGCGAACCATGAGAAGATCCGGCAAACTAGGGAGATTGCGGCTGGTAAGCCGTTTCTGCTGCAAGCTAAGTTCGGTGGTCCGAACTATGATCAGCTTAACCAAGTATGGAGTTCTCCGGACGAGCTTTTAGACCTGCCGAAGAGTTCTTTCGATGCGGTGCAGTATTACCAAGCGCGGGATGGGTATGCAATGGAGAAGCTTTTTTGGTCGCAGTTTGGCCCATCAAAGCGCCCTCTGTTGCTCAATGAACAGATGTCCCAATGGGCCGAACTTCATAGGATATCCGGTGCTGCCATGAAGAACGTCATAATCCGGTTGTGGCCAACCAAGCCTGTTCCGAATAGCTATTTCGGCTTGGTGCAAAGGCTTGTTGACGTGGTGCCGCGTATTGATGCTGTGAAGTGGTCAACGTGCATTGAGGGTGCACGGATGGCTTTTGCCCGAGTCAAGACATTCTGGGGGGAAATGAAGGGTATCGATGTTGCGGCGAAGAGTCCACCCAAAGGCAAGGACCGTCCGGAACCGGAGCATTATTTTGAAGACGTCCTAGAGGCTGCCCGCTTGATAGAGGGTCAGTGCTCGAAAGACATGATGTTCGAGTGAGATGTATGGGAATTGTTAAAGACAATTTTTATAGTTAATCTATTTTTATGTTTTGCTCGAAAGCTTCAATTCCTCCTGTGCGGCCGTTTTAATACAATCCGAAAGTTTTCCAGTCGTCGGCTTCAGCCCCCTCGTAGGGAGTACGGGGGTGTCCGGAAAAGCATTGAATCACTCTTTATCCAACGTCTTGGTCCATGGAGGGGATAATGCGGCGAACCAGGCAATCAGACTATAGGGCGTTAACACTTTCACTTAGCCATAGGAGTTTTATTGTGGGACTACGACATAGCCCCTGGTATGTATGCGGCGTATGGTGCCTTACATATTTGATCTAAAAAAGATCCTTCGTGTGACACGGAGAATCGCTAAAGATTCCAAGAAATCGTCAAGTGGTTGACCAGCTCACGCCGCATCAAGACAGTCAATTTTCGGCTTTCTCTACTGAGGTGCTCGTCCGGTTTAGACCGGGGCACAACCGCAGTAGTTCTCCCTTTACTACCCTAGCCGATAGAGTGGAACGTAGGGTAGCAAGCACAGGAGCCGGGCAACCCAACTATTGACCCAAGACAATGATTCGGAGCTGATGCATATAAGGCCAAACTTGCGACACCGAAGTGCGCTGTAGAGCTATTCGGGCTTTTGCTGGCAACTCATTTGTTCCCATACCGAGCCCCTGGCAGGTTATGCCAGGGTATATTTGTGAAACAAACGTGGCAGCCGTATTCCGTGGCGAGGCAACACGAATAATTAGTTCGGATATGTTTTACTGGGAACTGAGCGGTATGCCAATGATTACTTATGATATATATCTATATAAATCCATCCTCCTGGATATTTGACATGCTCGGGGTTGGAGGCAGAGGAACAGGCATAGTACAGGCTCGAGAAATAGAGAGTGCGGTCTACAAAAATTTATTTTGGACCTCCTGTCACACGTCTGCGCCGCCAGTCCTCGGTGGGGGAATCCTTGATGGAAATAGCCCCTTAGGTGAGTATACGGATCCGGACTCGATAGAGCCAGTTTCCGACGTTTATCCTGTTTGTCACCTGTTTTTAAAGGATAGCGAAGGAAGAAAAAATAAAAAGGAAAATAAATAAAAAATGTTACTGGGGTGCTTGTGTGACGCCCCCGATTTGACCGTACACTAATCATGCACGCAAATGTGTACGACCAAGATCAGGGACTCACGGGAAGATATCACAACACAACTCTAAAACATAAATAAGTCATACAAGCATCATAATACAAGCCAGGGGCCTCGAGGGCTCGAATACAAGTGCTCGATCACAGACGAGTCAGCGGAAGCAACAATATCTGAGTACAGACATAAGTTAAACAAGTTTGCCTTAAGAAGACTAGCACAAACTGGGATACAGATCGAACGAGGCGCATGCCTCCTGCCTGGGATCCTCCTAACTACTCCTGGTCGTCGTCAGCGGCCTGCACGTAGTAGTAGGCACCTCCAGTGTCGTAGGTGACGTCGTCGACGGTGGCGTCTGGCTCCTGGACTCCAGCATCTGGTTGTGACAACAAGATAGAAAAGAAAAGGAGGAAAAGAGGGAGAGAAGCAACCGTGAGTACTCATCCAAAGTACTCGCAAGCAAGGAGCTATACTACATATGCATGGGTATATGTGTGAAGGGGCATATCAGTGGACTGAACTGCAGAATGCCAGAATAAAAGGGGGATAGCTAGTCCTGTCGAAGACTACGCTTCTGGCCATCTCCATCTTGCAGCATGTAGAAGAGAGTAGATTGAAGTCCTCCAAGTAGCATCGCATAGCATAATCCTACCCGGCGATCCCCTCCTCGTCGCCCTGTTAGAGAGCGATCACCGGGTTGTATCTGGCACTTGGAAGGGTGTATTTTATTCAGTATCCAGTTCTAGTTGTCATAAGGTCAAGGTACAACTCCGGGTCGTCCTTTTACCGAGGGACACGGCTATTCGAATAGATAAACTTCCCTGCAGGGGTGCACCACATAACCCAACACGCTCGATCCCATTTGGCCGGACACACTTTTCTGGGTCATGCCCGGCCTCGTAAGATCAACGCGCCGCAGCCCCACCTAAGCACAACAGAGCGGTCAGCACGCCGGTCTAACCCTATGCGCGTAGGGGTCTGAGCCCATCGCCCTATGCACACCTGCACGTTGCGTACGCGGCCGGAAGCAGACCTAGCCTAGTGGCGTTCCAGTCCAATCCGGCGCGCGCCACTCAGTCGCTGACGTCAAGAAGGCTTCGGCTGATACCACGACGCCGGGATACCCATAACTACTCCCGCGTAGATGGCTAGTGCGTATAGACCAAATGGCCAGACTCAGATCAAATACCAAGATCTCGTTAAGCGTGTTAAGTATCCGCGAACGCCGACCAGGGCCAGGCCCACCTCTCACCTAGGCGGTCTCAACCTGCCCTATCGCTCCGCCACAAAGATCCACTTGCGGGTACTCCTACGAGCCGACCCGACTTTAGTCATCTCATGTGTCATGTATGTAGTATATAAGTATATACCCGTGATCACCGCCCAGGTGATCACGGCCCGATAGTATAGCACAGCAGACGGACAAGAATGTAGGGCCACTGATGGAAATCTAGCATCCTATACTAAGCATGTAGGATTGCAGGTAAAGGTAACAACAGTGGTAGCAAGGATAGGCTATGCATCAGGATAGGATATCGGAAAACAGTAACATGCTACACTACTCTAATGCAAGCAGTATAGAGAAGAATAGGCGATATCTGGTGATCAAGGGGGGGGCTTGCCTAGTTGCTCTGGCAAGTAGGAGGGGTCGTCGACTCCGTAGTCGAACTGGGCAGCAGCAGTGTCGGTCTCGTAGTCTACCGGAGAGAAGAGGGGGCAGAAACAGTAAATACAATGCAAACATAAGCATGACGATGCGTGACATGACAATGAACGGTGCTAGGTGTGCCCTAACGCGATAGTAGGTGGTACCGGCGAAGGGGGGAACATCCGGGAGGTATTCCCAATGTTTCGCGTTTTCGGACAGACGGACCGGAGGGGGAAAGTTGCTAGTTCGATAGGTTAGGGAGGTGTGGTGGACGAACGGACTGCGTATTCGGATTCGTCTCGTCGTTCTGAGCAACTTTCATATAGAAAATATTTTCATCCGAGTTACGGTTTAAAAGATATGAATTTTCAAAGATTATTTGAATTTCTGGAATTATTTAATTAACAGAAAAGGGATATGACGTCAGCATGACGTATGAGTGACGTCAGCGGTCAACAGTCCGGTTGACTGGTCAAAACTGACACGGGGGACCCACCTGTCATAGACAGTGGGTTAACAGAAGATTAAACTAATTAATTTTTAGTTAATTAACTACTGGGCCCACCTGTCAGTGAGTGATTAGATTATTAATTATATTTATTTATAAAACATTTTCCTTTTATTTTTTTTCTTTTTTTTTAGTTTTGCGGCGGGGCCCGCATGTCAGTGGCTGGGCCTGCCCAGTCAGCACGTTGACTGGGTGGACCCAGTCAACGGGGACCCACGGGCCCACTGGCAGTGGCACTGGGGGGGCCCAGGCCAGCCACGTCGGCGGCCGGCGCCGGAGCAACTCCGGCGACCAAAACAGCGGCGGCCCCTCGCCGGAGTTGGCCGGAATCGCGCTACGGGGCTCGGGGAGGAGCGGGGCTAGTCCCATTCGAAAGGGCTCGCAGCGCCGCATCCAGGGGTGGCCGGGGCTTCGCCGGACTTGGCCGGAATTGGCGCCGGCGAGCGGCGGAGGCGGCGGGGCGCACGGGTGCCCGACGGAAACGAGGCTACGGCGGGCTATCGAGCAAGCGGAGGGGCTGGGGGCATCTACGCGAGGTGGGGAGTGCAACGGGCTTGAGCCCGTGACCATAAGGTCACCGGAGACCCCGCCGGCGGCGAGCTCCGCGGCGCGGCGTTCGGGCGCGCGCGGGGAAGAAGCTAGGGGGCGCGCGAGAGAGAAAGGACAGGGGAGGAGGGGGGAAGAGGCTCACCGCGCGGCACACGGAGGCCGGTGAGAGCTTAGGAGCAGTAGGTCGGTGCCGGGGAAGGAGGGGGTCGCCGGCGTCCGAAGTTGAAGACGAGCTCGGGGAGGCCGTTGCAGTGGCTCCGAGCTTCAACGGAGAGGCGGAGGTGGTGTAGTCGAGGGCGGCGACGACGTATGACACGGCGAGGTGGCGATTGGGGCACGGTGGCCGTGTGAACGACGGGAACGGCGGCGAGCGCGTCGGGCGTGGGGAAGAAGAGAGCGGCGCGGATCTGGGGGGG